>NW_027282587.1:0-57500 GCF_046629955.1 Centroberyx affinis | reverse complement strand
CCGGTTTTCAACATTCACTATCAAATTGTCCCGGTTTTCACCACAATTAAAATAATAATAACAGTATTATACTTGTTTTCAGCGCTTACATGGACGTTTATCATGTTCTGTTCCGCTCATTATTACCTAACCCAGTCAAAAAACATAAACAATGCACCACGCGTCTGAATGTTTTGGAGACAAAACATCATTTTAGGTTTGCTGAGGCTCTGTCCATGGTGTTAAAGGTGCATCACTGTGTGCTCAGAGCTGAAATAATTGTCCCCCGTCCCCCAGTGTGCTCACCCTAACCTCTTGTCCTCCGTCTCACTCACTCTCAATAGTTTACATGAATAAATCACGTGTTCTTTCTCTCTTCTTTCTCCCCTGTTACTCATTCCCTCTCCCTCCATCTGTATCTGCCTGTCTCTCTTTCCACCTGTCTGTCTCTCTTACCTGTCTGTCTGTCTGTCTGTCTCTCTCTCTCCGCCTACAGACCGGAGAGTATGCGACAGACGAGGAAGAGGAGATGAGTCCGATGTTTCCGAACTCCATCGAGGTTTTCGACCTGGCGGAGAACCAGGACATGTTGTCTCCGGTGGAGCTGGACCCCGAGAAACTGGCCCACAAGTTCAAGGAGGTGCGAGCGTGTGTGTGTGTGTGTGTGTGTGTGTGTGTGTGTGTGTGTGTGTGTGCGTGCGTGCTATAGTCGTTAGTTTAACAGGAATAACATAAATTGTATTTAGTTAGAATCTAGTAAGTTGGTTTTCTAACATTTTAAGTTAGAAGTCGACCACACTGGTGTCTGGGATTTCTCTCTCTCTCTCTCTCTCTCTCTCTCTCTCTCTCTCTCTCTCTCTCTCTCTCTCTCTTTCTATTTGTCTCACTCTCTGCCTGTCTCTCCCTCTCTCTTTGTCTCTATTTCTCTATATATATCTGTCTGTCTCTCTCTCTCTCTTCTCTATGTCTCTTTCTCAAATTCAAACTTCATATTCAAATGTACTTATTTGCCAAAGCAAATTATACAAATACAAATCATATGATAATGACAGCACTAACAGTAAAAAATAAATAAGAAACTTCCATCATTCCACTGCCAAGTAATCATTAAAACAATTTATCTGATGACAATGGTGTTTTAAGTTTCTCTCTCTCTCTCCCTCTCTCTCTCTCTCTCTCTCTCTCTCTCTCTCTCTCTCTCTCTCTCTCTCTCTCTCTCTCTCTCTCTCTCTCTCTCTCTCTCTCTCTCTGTCTGTCTGCAGCTCCAGATTAAACATGCAGTAACCCAGGCAGAGATTCAGCTGCTAAAGAGGAAGGTGAGACCAACTTGCTTAAGACCAAGACCAAGTTAAGAACCGTATTGAAAACATATGTATAGCTCTGTTTAATTAGTCGCTATGGTAACTGTTGCAGTAACCAGGGCGATAGTTGGTGATCTGTCTTCTTTTCTTTTGTTTTTATTCTCATGTTCACTGCATTGGGAAAGGTTTTTCAGACACTACATACAGTCTGTTGGGAACCATTGCATAAAAGCCATAATCCCCTAGAGGGCGCACTCTAATGGGATTATGGACATGGATATGTTACCATGGTAACCATAATCACAGCAAAGCTCGCCCTCTAGAGGATTATTGAAATACAAATACAACCACCAATATGAACAAAAATACATTTTCAGAAAAACATTGCACCTTTTTTTAATTCAAGTTTCATCAGTTTGACTTTTTACTAAGACAAATACAATAAAAACAGTTTTAATCATAAAAGTGGCACATTTTACTGCACCCCTGGTTATAATATACAAGACAATGTATGCCAGCATGTCATCGTGCTGTGTTGACTTTATTCCACCGATCCCTCTCCCAGCTGGCTCATGCAGAGCAGGATAAGTTGCGTTGGCGGATGGAGCGCGCTCAGTTGGAGCAAAACATCCGAGAAAACAAAGAGAGGATGGAGAAACTGGAGGGCTACTGGATGGAGGCTCAGTCCCTGTGTCAGGTGATTCATTACAGAATAATAATATAATACCATGTTTATAATCCCAGTCCCTGTGTTAGGTAAGTTATTATACATAGAATAACTATATATGTATAGATGTTGAGTGATAGGAGCTCCCAGAGGTGGAGACTTGAGTCACATGACTTGGACTCCAGTCAGACTCAAGTCACAATTTTAATAGCTTGAGTCTTGACTTGATGCATGAAGAGAAGACTTGAGACTCGACTTGACTTGGGTTCTGGTGACTCGGGACTTGACTCTGACTTGAAAAGGTTTCTAAAGTCTTGACTTGAGATCTTGTGTTTGTGTAAATGACTTAGATTGAAAGTGATGAGATTTGTTCCAGCAGACGACTGAATTTAAATCCTGTTTTCTGAATTTGTATGGAATGATTGAATTTATTGAAGTTGAAACTGATTATAGAAATCAAACTCATGATGCTCTTACCGAGTTTTTATCCTATTAAAACCATATTGCATTGAAAAGTCCTAGATATTTAGTTTTCTTTAAGATATTAAATTGATACTGGACTCTTGATTTGTTCTGACTTGACTTGCTGTTCTACATTTAGACTTGAGACTTGGACTTGACTTGGTGATCTACATTCAGACCTGAGACTGACTTGGGACTCGATGATGACTTGGTCACTCCTCTGGTAGCTCCACGCTAACAGTTTATCATGCACTATTTTGAGTGATAGTAGCCATTAGCATTATCTCAAATGTGAGAAAATGAGAACTTGTAGCAGCTCTAAAGCTAAACAGTCAGTCATTTTAAGTGATATATGCGGTTAAGTCAGGCAGTTTCAGGGAGGAGATTTGGTAAAATTTACAGGAAATATGATACAAAAATAACACGCTGTCTCCAAGTGAAGGTGGTGCTGATCTGACTGCACAGCTACAAATCACTGCACAGCGGATCAATACATGGTTGCTGACTTGAAATAGTTCCAAAAATAAACGTGGCTATATCAGCTGTGCTGAATTGATCATATACATTTTTCAAATTAATTAATCTAGAGTCCAAGAACTTTTGGCCTCCTTTCACTCAACATAGTGTCTGCTAAAGTGTGTGTGTGTTAACTGACACAGTGTGTGTGTTAACTGACAGAGTGTGTGTGTGTGTGTGTGTGTGTGTGTGTGTGTGTGTTTTGCAGGCGGTGGACGAGCACCTGAAGGAGACCCAAGCTCAGTACCAAACCCTGGAGAGGAAATACAGCAAAGCCAAGAGACTGATTAAAGAATATCAACAGAAGTAAGGAGGGAGGGAGGGAGGGAGGAACAGAAGGATGGAAAGAAGGAAAGGATGAGAGGAGAAAGAGAGAGAGAAAGGGAAGGGATTGAACGGAGTAAACTAAACCAAGCTATTAATGTGTGTGTGTGTGTGTGTGTGTGTGTGTGTGTGTGTGTTACAGAGAGATCGAGTATCTGAAGAAGGAGACGGCTCAGCGTCGAGCCCAGGAAGAGAGCGAGGCGACACACAAAGAAGAGACGGACAACCTGCAGGAAAAGGTAGAGATGGCGGGAGGGAGGGGAGGGAAAGAGGGATTGTGTGTGTGTGTGTGTGTGTGTGTCTGTGTGTGTGTGTGTGTGTGTGTGTGTGTGTGTGAGACTGACTGGTTGACTGAATAGCTGAACAAGTGTGTTAGCGCTTTATGTGTTGGGGCAGTATGTACAGTATATTAAGTTCATCTAGCGTCCCTTTGGGCCATTTCTTTACCGTAATAATAATAATAGCCGATGCATCTTGAAATGTATCACACGACCGAACGAGCAAAATAACAAACTAATGAACATCGCGCAAACGAACAAATTAACAAACAAACCCACGCGGCTCTTATTGAGCGCTCGGCCCAAGCACCCAACAACCGACTGAACTGTGGTGTTCAGTTCCCAAAACGGCCACAAGATGTCACTGGTTTCCAATAGTCTGGGCTCCACTTCACTCCAGGTTCAAACCAAGGCACTCTTCTGGCAAAAAGTTTAAAAGCCTTTATTCAGATGGCTATTTCATGGTGAAATTCTTAAAAACATAGACAAAGCTTGTGCATGTTAAAACAGAACTGGGTTACAGCCCAGGCGTGGCGGCACAAACGGCCTTCTTCAGGGTGTGGCCCTCAGCACACAGTTTCCCCTTTTGTAGATACAAGATAATTGCAAACACCTGAGCAGGAAGCCAATAAACTCACAGGTGACAGATGCACAGTATGACCACTAGATGGCTCTACAACATGTATAGAAGGAAGAAGAAAAAAAATAAGAAAAAATATTGAGAACAAAATAAGAAAAAATGGATGTACAGACAAGACAGAAAACAATAACAAAATATACATTCCTTTATATTAGCACAATGGTTGCAAAAGCCACATTTGTAAGTACCCTTCAATGGTCAATGAAGCCAAGTTTTTTTTTATTATTGACAGGGAGATGGCTTGGCACTAACCTGTCCCGTAATGTAGGGGCCCTCTTGAAACTGATCATAGGAGGGGCAGCAAAAACTTCCCTAAGAATAGGGTCACTTTTAATGAGTTTGAGTGTATTATCCTTTTTATGGGATTTGCTAGAGAACTGTATCCTGTGACAAAGTAAACCTGCTCTTGTCCTGAGGATTTTCTTTTCTTTTTCTTAAAGAGTTCAGATCTAGAGGTAGACTGGGCTTTTTTTTGTGAGCATCCTGGACAGTTTTTGTTTTATAGCCTCTCTGTGCGAATCGGTCTGACAAGATTATAGCCTGATTTTCAAACTCTTGGTCTGTGTCACAAATACGTCGAAGGTGTCGGAGGTATGTTGTCCTTAAGCCGATTCCTAGTTATGTAACTGTTTTACTCTCAGCTTGTTTCAGATCGCCAGGTTCAGCTGTTCAGCCAACTCCCATTGGCATTGCACTTAGTGGCACAGCACCTTCTTATATTTCTTGCTCCCTAACTTTCTGTCAGCCACCCAGACCTCATAATGATAGACCTGGACTTCGACTTAAATGTGACCTTAAGTCAAACTTGCTATAGACACTTATATTTATCCGTTCATACTACTTCTTGATTGTTGTAGATCTCTAATGTTTCTGTCTCTAAAGACTCTCTCTCTCTTCTTCAGGCTCTTTCCAAAAAACAGAGATTTGCCATCTTTTATGAAATAGTATTTAAACTTCCCACTCTGACAGTCAGGCCGACTTGTTGCCATAACAACAAAGTTCTTAACTCAAGATTAGCTGGGGGGGGAAGGTGGCTAACTTTCCTACCTCAAAATAAGTCAGTCTTAATATTTAAGTAACAGACAGTCTTAATTTAGAATAGACTAGGGTTTCAGATCATTTATTTATTATTACTACTTATTATTATTACTATTGATATTATTTTTATTACTACTTATTTGCACTGTTTTATCCTTCTTTCATTGTAAATTGTTTTATTATTTTTATTGTTTTTACTAAAATGTTTATGCCTTTTCTTTTTTTTTAGTTCTAAATTGTAAAGCACTCGGAGTTGCATTTTATGTATGAAAGGAGCTATACAAATAAAGTTTATTATTAGTATTATTATTATTGAATTGTACTGAAAAGGGGGTGTGGCAAATTAGCATCCGAGCTACGTAAACTGGTCATGTGACCTGACCCAGCTGGCCTGCGAGTTCTGGATCTGGAACTGATTCAGACTTTTTGCCTGTGGTCACAGCACTCCCCAAAGGACAGAGAAAGACATTTTTTTTACAATTGGAAATATAATTGTTACCTTCCTCTGTGTTGCTGTTTCCCCAGATTACAGACCTGGAGACCAAAGTGGACGCCCTGAAGACCGCCGAACCCTCCTAGACCTCCACCACCTCCCGCTGCCCGTCCCGGACTGGATGGGGAGGAGCTTTGCCTTCATACAGACTGGGGCCATCTTTTATTCCAATCAATCATTTTACCCCACGGACGGGTAGAAACAACAGGAAGGCTGAATAAAAAGGATGAGAAACGTAGAGAGAGAGGAAGAGGAGGAAGAGGGTCCAAAATGGACAAAGAGGAAGAAACACAAAACACAAACTCTCATCTCACACCTGCCACTTGGCTTAGAGCTCCGTCAGTCATCGACCAATCCCAGAATGCACCTTCTTCAATACCCAGAATCCTTCTTGTGTGTCTTCCTGGCAACTGGCTTGGCGACCAGCATGGCGACCGAGCTGGTTTCACATTCAACAACTCGTGCTGTATTTATGGATGATGTATTTTCTCTTCTCCTCTCCTCAGTAACAATATCTTACCGGGAATATTATCGAGACGGATTTATTTTACAAAAAAAAAGCGCTTTTAACAGACAGGCTCGTCACAAAGTGCTTTACAGAGCAACAGAGAGCATGAATACAGAAAAGAAAGAGAGAACAAACGAAAGAACAAATGTGACTTGAGGAATATTGTCCTCATCATGCTTTTGGACTTGTTTACAGAGGTGACTGGTGAAAAAGTCTTAAACTGTTTTTGTGTTTTGTTTTTTTTTTGGTCTGTTTTTTGGAACTGGAACTGGACCGGACTGGATTCTTTTCAGGAGAACGGAAATGTTTTTCTATCTGTAAAAGGATCATCTCAGATAGGCTTGATTCTGATCATTCTCGTCAAAAACTGTAAGGGGAAAAGGAGACTCAACAGAAATTATGAAAACAAAATGGCTGACCAACCTTGGTAGTGACGCAGCAGCAACAACAACAACAACAACAACAACAACAACACTTACAAAAGGAAATGGCCACCCAGCCTCTGGTAGTAACGCAGCAAAACTTATGGAACAAAATGGCCGACCACTTTCTGGTAGTGACACAAAACTGTGAAACAAAATGAACACCCCGACCTTTTCTTTCTCTCTTTCTAAAGTCTCCTTGCGTGACGGAAAGACTCAGGCAGAAGTGCGTTTTTCGGGTTTGTACAGTGGTGAACGGAAACTGAATGTTTTGTCGGTCTGTTTTGTTTGTATATATTCTTTACGTGTATTTAAAAGTGTTTAAAATGGCTTCAGCAATGCGGTGGGGTGGGGGTTTACTGCGGGTCGGGCGGTGAAATGAATGATAGACAGTGTTTTATGGTGGGTGGGGGGTTCAGTATGGGGTAGTCCAGATTCAGTCTGTTTCATCTCTCTTTTCTATCTAGCTCAATGGCAAACAGGGTGTGAATAATCCAATATGTGCTTATACGGCTTTGACTATATGGTGTATATCTGTTGGTGTTTACTGTCAGTGTGTTTACATGCACACCAGCTTCCTGACATCGTTCAGGATACTCATGTATTACATTTTTTAATTGGTGCAAGGAAACAAAGTATTCTGTTTACAATAACCTAATATCCGGGGTTATGTGAAGCCTGAATATACCAGTATTATCCTGGAGACTGAGACTTGTATACGCTATACTTGTGTACCCGGTTGGTTTTTGGTTAGCAGAAGCTCAGGTTCCATGGTAACACTGAGAATATTCAGTCGTTCTTGTATCCAGAGCAACAAGTCCTCCAACCCATACGACCACATAGGTCGTTTGTTCCCATACGGCCCACAGGAGCGTTTCCAACGTGATCTCACAAAAATACGTGAAATGAACACGACCTCGACGAATCTGAAAACGTTCCTCCGCCACAAATTGAATTACGTCCCAAAGGTTGGTTAATGGATAAATTTAGGCAAGTGAAACAAGTTTAGTTAAGGTTAGGGTAAGGTTTAGGCAAATAAAACAACTTGGGTTATGGTTATGGTTATGGTTAGGCAACTAAAACAACTTGGTTAAGGTTAGGAAAATGGTTTGGTCATGGTTAAATTTAAAAAAATTAAAATGTGACTTACGGTTGTTTGTCCTTTGGAAACACTGGGAATCAAACCCTGGTCGCCGACATCGAAGGCAGACGTATTCGCCCATCCACCATCCAGACCACAACACCCTGACTTTCCACCGTGCTACTTCAATGTTGAGAGAGAAACTTGACGTGAAGTCACGTGACGTGGACGCAGACCAACGCAGCACATTGTTGTTATTTACACGACCGCTAGAGGTCGCTTAACTTTAAACATAACTACAGGTCGTAATAAGCTGCTTGTACAAACGACCTATGGGGTCGTTTTTTGGGGGAGGACAGTCTCATCCAGAGACAACTGTGATGTGTGTAAAAGCTTATCTAGAGGCGCAGATTGGAGTTTTTGTTCTACAAACATTTCTCGGAGACGGAGCCGCTCTGGAGGCAGAGATAATCTGATTGGTTGAGTTAAACCTCAGTGGGCGGAGCCAAACAACCACAGCTAAGCAACATTAGACTGAAGCCCAGTGAAAAAGACACGAGGTAGGAGAGGAGGAAGGAAGGAATATTATGAAGCCTAGCGCTCTGCTGCTAACTGAAAAAATACAATCTAGTCATCTAAGTTAGCTAGTTAGCCTAGCCGACCAAGTCCAAACTAGCCATACTAGCCTAGGTAAGCTAGTTAGCTAGCTGCTGACCATCAACATCATGAATCATGAATGAATGGAAAAAGAAGTCATTGCCATTTTATTTTTTTATTTATATTTTGACCAGAGTTCCTTCTTTGCCATTCAAGTTTGCCAGTTAGCTAACTTGCGCTCTTTGGCTCCGCCCACTGAGGTTTAACTCAACCAATGAGATTATCTCTGCCTCTGAGAAATGTTTGTTTAACTACAAAACACTAAAACTACAATCTGCTCCTGGGTAAGACCTTAACCTGGATATGAGCTACAGTATTACCGGGAATACCGTGTGCATGTAAACACACTCTGTGCATCTCCTGGGTTAGGAGAACAGTAGAGGGTCCGTGGCAGTATTATTACGTTAGAAAATGTACTTAAGTCGGTGATACGTGACCGACATGGCCAAAATAAGGTTTAAATACTAAAGTATGTCTGTGGTCATCAAACTTCAGATAATTTTCAGGAACATAAGGATCACTTCAGGTGCGTAAGGTCCAACCAACATACAACCTATCAGCAGAGGGAAGGAACCTGCACACTGTGGAAGAGGCAGAGTCCACACATACTGCAACAAGCAGAAACATATTTGTCCAGGGAAGGTTGACTGAGCCGGATCCTCTTTTTTTTCAGCCTCAGCCTGCTTCACATTCATGCAGTTTAACACATTCACGCTGGGAGCTGACCAGTACAACCACTTCTTCTACTGGTGACCACTTGGCAACAATGAAATTATGAGGTGGAAGAAGATTGCTGCAACGAGAAGTTTCTTTGTGCCGTCATTGGTTTCTTTTTATTTTCGACAGAGTGAAGGTTTCGTCCTTTGTGTCAGATACGTTGCTCAAAATCGGTTGGAAAACAGGTTTTGAAATCCTCGGCGGAAAGAAAGCTGAAAGTTACGAGAACTCTGCAGACACTTGAAGCAGCCACAGAAATGGCATAACTTGTAAAAAAAAAAAAAAAAAAAAAAAAAAAAAAGTGCTATTTGGGTTTTTCTTTTTCCAAATCTTGAACATACTCTACCAGGGATGGGAATTTCAGTTGCTAAGTAGTTTTCAGACTGGTGCAGAATAGTCCTGACTCATCGGTGGAAAAGTTACGGAGAAAGCAGCCAAATCAGCACCGTCCAGACCAGAGGCCAAAAACCCCCCAAAGTTTGCTCCATGAATTCCTCGCAAAAACTCAAATAAAACAAAAAGTTCTCCTGCTGCTGCTGTGGGAACTTTTAACTAACCATGAACTACATCTAGGGAACTTTCTTCATGTTTGGTGTTCAAACCCACTGTGACGGCAAGCGTATGAATCCCTACCAGCCGCAGACCCTCACCTCCGACCTCTGACCTCTGACATCCCCGCGGAGGGGGGGCAAGAGAAATGCCCCATAGGGAGGAACAAAGTGTCACATTGTATTATTTTGTATTCTTTTTAGATGTGGGTCACAAAATATTCTCTGTTGCTGATGGGAATCAAGTTGTTGGGGAGATTTTTAGTCACGAACAGGAAAATCTGATTTTTTTTTTTTTTTTGTTAAACCACCTGATCCAGGTCAGTTTTCTGTTTGTGAACCTGTGCTGCTGTTCTCTGGCTGTGGGATGAAATATACGGTATAGGTCTGTACTAGGAATTGAACCCCAGCAACGGCTGTTTGATTTGTATTGTATTGAGTTTTACAGCATTATTATATACAAATATGTAATTTAAGTCCTCTGTTTGACTCGGACCAAGGGGGAAAGTCTCCAAACGGACAGTGTAAGGTTGATGTTTTCATGTAAGGTGCGATCTAGCCGAACAAAACAGTAGTCTAGTGTTTTATGCGGTATGGTTATGCTGTAGGTTTGGATTATGCTTAGACAGCACTTATAAAGGAAAGAGAATCAGCCGTAAGCATTTCTGTTTCTGGTAACACTTTACAATAAGGGTCACTAAGTTAAGGGTTAGTTAATGCTTATTAAGCATTAACTAACCCTTAATCAGCAGTTAACTAATGTGTCTGGTAATCATTTACTAATGGTGTTCATGTTAACTAAGGTATTAATTTAAACATTATTTAAGTCATCTTTATAAACTATTAAATAATGTATAAATTAATACCTTAGTTAACATGAACACCATTAGTAAATTACACATTAGTTAACTGTTAATTAAGGGTTAGTTAATGCTTATTAAGCATTAACTAACCCTTAACTTAGTGACCCTTATTGTAAAGTGTTACCCTGTTTCTGAAGTATTTTTATTTTAAGAGTTTTTAACCCTATGTGAGACAAATCTAGATCTTTACATTGCTGGTTTAACATCAAATCAAATCGAATATCGGGTCACTTTGGGTTAAGAATTCCCTGCTTTACCTGTTAGATGCGGCTTTAGAGAAAGAGAGAGAGAGAGAGAAAGTGAGCGTTTTGCCTTGTTTCTCCCCTTAGTCACCATGCTGCTTTTGCCTTTATGAAGCCTTCAGATTTCTGCTAGCTATAACTGACTGACTGTCTACAGTTATCACCCATCATGTCTGTCCGTCGCTCATGTCTGCATCAACAAAGAGGGAACACCGAGGCGATTAGACGCCCGTTACCGAATGTCTGGAGAGAGTTTACCGGTGGTTACGGGAGACACGCCGCCATGTTGGAAGAGTGACAGATCGGCGTGTTTTAGCTTTTAGCGTTTGTCTCTATTGACTTAACTCTACGAACCCGTAATCCCTTAAAATGACCTTACATTTACATTAATTCACACCTTAATTCATGAAAAATCCCCTTAAAATGAGTTAAGGGAGTTATTAATGGAATCAAAACCTCCTTAAACTCCCCTTAATGTTTGGCTGCTTACTTTCTAATTGAATGTAAAATTCAGCGAGACAGAAACTTTCCATTAATAACTCATTAATAACCTGTAAACCTGCACAAAATGCATGAACAATCCCTTAACTTCTAGAGTCTCTGTCAATCAACCCATGGGTAAATCCCTTATAAACCCATGATACTAACCTTACTTTATTAAAGCTGTTATTTTTAATGGATAATTACTTATATTTAATGAGAAATTAAGGACATTTCAGGGAAAAACTTGAAGGGTTTTGGTTTCGTAGTGACAAGGTGGAAAATATGGACAATCAAAAAAAGAAGAAAAAATCTTAATTTTTGAGTTTTCTTCTTTTTTCCCTCCTTTTTTCCTTGTTTTGTCGTCACTCTTCAAGTTTTAAACCTTTGTTTATCCAGGAATAGTTGACTGAACTCACTTGCTTTTTTCCAGTGACTCCCCCTGTTTCACATTACACAGCCGGGGGGTTTAGTGCCTTGCTTAAGGGACGCCTCCATAGTAGTTGCTGAGGGAGAACAGAGTGACGCTCATGCACTTTGCACACTCATGTCTTAGGGGACTGGTGGTCCAGGGGGTCCATGGTCCAGGGATTTGAACCAGCAACCTTCTCGTCAGAAGCCCATTTCTTGAGCCACTGGGCAGCCGCCCGCCCCGCGGTGGCGTGTCCCGTCCCGTAACCACCGGTAACCGATCTTCAGGAGTTACATGACTAGAACCAATAGAACCAGTAGAACCAGTAGAACCAGTAGAACCGATGCCTGAGTGTTCTCAGTCCTCACACCTCAGTGACGTGTCACTCCATATCTGAGCGGGGCGGTTTGTAGGCCTACATGCCGTAGAATTTGTTGGATAAACATTCAGTTGAGTTCAGTCGAGGCACTCTGGTGCTTCTCAGTGAGTCGTGCGTCTAGTGTTCAAGTAGAGGCTCGTCTTCCTACTGTGAGATGATGCTACACAGGCAACGTTCTAGAAACTGGAAAAAAGTGGAAACTGGGAAAAAAATATATGTAGACGACACAGTGGGGTTTAAGAAACAAATGTATTGTGGCAAAATAGGATTGTTCATAACTTGTTTTTTTCTTTTTATTGCTTCAGTATGCTGCCCGTGTTTCATGGCCTTTAGGAGAAAAGCAGGCTCTTTTTTTATAGTATTAACCCCTGGCTTGACATTTACAAAAACAACGATGAGATGACGATGACAGAGAAAACGACAACATGTACTTTGGGTCATGTGAAGTGGACAGGAGGAGGGAGGGAGGGGGGGGGGGGGGTTTGAGGTGCGCTTGATTTGTCTGCCTGGGTGTAACGGAGGACCTTGGAGCAGCGGTGATGGAGCGGTGCCAAACAAAGCGAGCAGGACAAACCGACAGCATCGAGCACACCTTCGAGTGTTTTGAGTGTTTTCTGAAACAGTTTTCTCCTCTGCCTGGTTCTGCTCTTCAGTTGATAGCGTCACCATGTTTGTCTAAACCATTACCTGTCTGTCAGCGTTAATAAATAAACGGAAAATATGTCCAACGAGAAACCAGAGGGGAAGGTGCAGTTACTGTCCACCGTGTGTGTGTGTGTGTGTGTGTGTGTGTGTGTGTGTGTGTAATATACTGTATATGCATTTGTACTTTTAATTTTTTTTACATTAGTTCCCTGTCCCAATACTTTTAAAAATACCAACTTTAGCCAAATGTCCCAATTCTGTTTCCTGAAAAAGACCAACTGTCTCAATACTTGGTTTAACTTTAGCTAATACTTAGGCTTTAAAAAGACCAACTTTAGCTCATAGCTCATAAATTCACAGACTATTTGTGGTTGATTTTCCTCGATCTAACCTCAAAACAGATGGTAAACAGCCACAATATGGCAGTGTGAGCAGCACCCATTTCATTAGATTTCAGATCTCTGCTGTCCCGCATGCTCCTGTTGGGCTGTTGCGTGTTTGATGAGTGTATGTGCACATGTGTGTCTGTGTGTGTGTTTAGTTGCACTTGTTGTTTGCCTGTCTGGACACATATTCAGTGTGTGTGTGTGTGTGTGTGTGTGTGTGTGTGTGTGTGTTCCATGTTTGTCTAGACTCTGTACCCAGTAGCTGCAGCCTGAGCACACAGCCTGGTTGTTGCATCGTCAGCTACAGCGACTCGGCTGTGGTTTTTCATCCTGACTTCAGTTCCTGTCCTGCAGTCCGGCCGCCGCCATGGGAAACCGAGCCTGCAGCCCGTCTCCGAACACCATCGACTGTCTGTACGACGTCGCCAGGTAAGGAGGGAAGAGTCAGCGCAGCGAATATGTCGAGAAACTCATTCCAGAAGTCACGCCTCGGACAGAGCGATCGCTGGCGTGTGAATGAGACACATTATGGGTCAGAATTAAAATAGGGAGTCATCTTAAAGGTCCAGGACAATGAGAAATGCATTTTTCAATTTCATGATGTTATTTAACAAAAGGCCTGTTAGTGTAAAGTTTTCCCAAATTATTCTGTCAGCACTGTGGGAATTTGAAAAAACTCTCCCTCTGGATCACACAGTTCCAGTCTACTTCCTGGTGTAAATGATGTCACCAACAGCCAGGTTTTCTGATTGATCGATAGGTAATCAGGTGACAATAGCCAGCCAGCTACTTGCCAAACTAGCCAAAATCTCTGAGCCTCCATTGCTACTGGGTGCCGAAGCTCCAACACTGGATATTTTTTTCTCCAAAGATAGAAATACTGTCCTGCAGCGGGAGGTTCGGCTCTCAGTCCTGCGAGCTTTGCACCGTCTAACATTCAAACGCTGAAAAAAAAAAAATGATGCGCTTAGTGTTCGAAATCAACATCAAACTTTTCCTGACACAGATGAAGTCATCGCACTGGATCTTTATTAAGACCTTCGCTTGCAAATATAGTTCTGCTTTTAAGGACAGAATCATCTTTTGAAATATTGACTTGTGAATTTTAGGTAGCAGGGTATTTTTCATGTCTTTTGTGCAGGTTTACAGCTTATTAATGAGTTATTAAGGGAAAGTTCCTGTCTTGCTGAATTTTACATTCAATTAGAAAGTAAGCAGTCAAACATTAAAGGGAGTTTGAGGAGGTTTTGATGGAGTCTCCTCCATTAATAACTCCCTTAACTCAATTTAAGGGGATTTTGCATGAATTAAGGTGTGAGTTAATGTAAATGTAAGGTTATTTTAAGGAATTACTGGTTCATAGAGCAGGGTGATGTTATCTGTGACCCTCCAGCCACGCAGGCCTGGTCCCTGACGCCTCCCTGGACGCCTCGCTGGCCTCCCTGCTGTCCCTGAACTCGTCCTGGGCTCTGGAGCGGCAGTTCTCCGCCCTGCAGAGCCGGCTGACCCGGCAGCAGAGGGCCGCCTTCAGCCGAGACCTCCACACCGCCTTCGGAGGAAACGCCACGGTCAGAGGACGCATCACACCGGGGGGTTTAGGGTCCAGTACGGGCGGGACGAGGCCTTGAGACGGTCTTGGAATTCCTTCCTGGAATGTCGTGGAAGTTTGGGCGGTGCGGCCCAGACAGGGAAAGTCAGGGAATTTAAATAAATTCTCTGAGGGAAATCTGGGAATATCTGGGATTTTTACAGATTTTACATATTGCAGGTTTGTGGCATTTGATAGTAATCAGTCCAACTGCAGTGGAAACCTACAGAAGCGTAATGCATTCACTTGAGAAAAAAAAAAAATCGTTTGTTTTTCTGAATTAATCGTTAATCTTTAAATCATCGTTAATTCAGAAAAACAGAGCATTTTCTAAAAAAAAAAAAATTCTGCTCTGTTTTTCTGAATTAACAAGATAATTATCTCAGAAAAACAGAGCAGAATTATTTTTTTCCATGAAAACTTTTCTCAGAATTCTGAGGTAATTATCTCGTTAATCCAGAAAAACAGAGCATTTAAAAAAAAAAAAATCTGCTCTGTTTTTCTGAGGTAATTATCTCGTTATTTTTCTCAAGTGAATGCATTATGCTTCCGTAGAAACCAAACTGAAAAACTGCATTAACAAACAAGGAAGAGCAGAGAAGGATTCTCTCTTTAGGCTATTTTGTTGTCACTAGCTAGATAGCTAGATAGCTAGATAGATAGATAGATAGATAGATAGATAGATAGATAGATAGATAGATAGCACTTTTCTGAACAGAGTGACAAAGTGCTGTAAAATAAAAGGAACAAAATGAACACACCAGCATATCAGCTTTAATAAAGTCAAGACAGGCACTGCTAGCTGCTGTTTTTGTTAAAATGTTCTATGTCTGTGTATCTGTCCCTATTCAAATAAGCATTGAAATGAAATGAAAACAAACTAACAAACCATACTGGACTTGCCGGTGGTATTTCCTGTCTGTGTAGTTTTGGTCAGATCTGAAAACCTTAACCTCCCTGATGTGATGGTTTTGGTTTCTGCGTAAATCTCCATCTAACTGACCTTTATCCCACACAGAGAGAGAGAGTTCCTATCGTTTAGTATAGATTCAGATACAACAGAATTATGTTTAGTACTACCTGTCACTGCCTGTACGGCCCTAACAGGTGTACTGTATCTACTAACACCAGTGCTGCTGTTGTTGTTGCCATTAACCTGTTTCACCAGCAGGGGGAGCTCTTTACCCACTGTTCAACTAATCAGCAGGTAGAGGCACCTTTTGGTGGTGAAAAGTGAAAATGGAAGGTTCTTCTAAAACTTCACACCCCTCAACAACATTTGGTGTTGTGGTTGTCATTGTAAAATCATGGAGCTTCATGGTTTCTAGAAGGTCCGAGTCCTAGACCATATAATGGTGTAATATGTGATGGTTTAAGACAAGATGGGACGAGCTTCATTGAGTCCTCATTGAGGACAAACTGGGTCATTACAGCAGCAAAAAAAAAACAAAAAAACAGAAGTGCAGGTTGGAGAACTGACTGCAACAAGTCCAGGCCCCTTCTCTGAGGTTGTTGAAAGGCATTCTGGGAAATCACTGATGTAGAAGAAGACGAGGCAGGTTGAGGGAAAGTGAGTTCACCAAAAAAGTAAATTACACTTCATCACTAAATAACTCCTGAAATGTACTGAACATCACCGCCTGTAGAAAATGAAACTCAATTATGTCATATCTGCAAATTATGAAGTATGATTTTATAATAATAGATAATAATATAAATGTGTGTGTGTTAATGCTGCAGGTGAGTTATGGGGGGGTAGGTGTGGTTGCCCTGGCCCTCTCTGTGCTGTTCGAGGTGCTAGCCCACCACCAGACCACCGGGCCGGGCCAGAGAAGCCCCGAGGGCCCCCCCCCACCTCCAGACCCAATACCCAGGATGTTCGGGGCTGACCGGGGGTCAGAGGTCGGCTCCATCGCCAGCGAGTTCCTCAAACAGGTGGCTGGACTGTAGACTGTAGTATGGCATACTATGTTGCAGTAATAATGATAACTGTAAATATTCAGTCAAACCGAGTGTAACCGTCACGTCTCATGGCAGGTTCCCGGCGCGGCCAACGACCGGGACAAGATGGCGGCGCTGCTGCAGAGCTACGAGGGGAAGCTGCGGTTGGAGCTGATGGATTTGTATGACAGGATGGTGTTTCTGGAGAGAGGAGCGCTCAGCTCTGCTGGGGTCGGCTTCATCAATAATACACAGCAACTACACTATCAGAAATTATAATAATACTAATGATGCATATTACTGATATTACTACTCCTAATACTACTACTACTAACTAGAAGGGCACTTGGAGAGCGTAGACCTCCGCCAAGGTTCGTGCTATTATCGCTTGTTTGTGAGTCAGATCCGGATCCGCTCCAAAATTGAATGGGTTCTTCTTTGGCACATGCTACACCCTTCCACCAAGTTTCATGAAAATCGGGCAAGTAGTTTTTCCATAATCCTGCTGACAAACAAACAAACAAACGGCACCGAAACATAACCTCCGTGGCGGAGGTAACAACTACTACTGTTACTACTACTGCCACTGCTACCAGGCTGTTCACTGCATATTTTTTGACTTAACCTAGGGTTACTGGCCCTTTGGAATTGGCCCCACTGCCATTTCCAAAGAGATCTACCCGCGATTCTAACCCTGGGTTAGCTGGCCCTGCACTGGAGCAGGGTTACCCCCAATTTTTTCAGGGGTTATCCCCAGAAAATCGACTAAACCCACGGTTAATAAAGTGTGTGAAGGTTAAGAATGCACAGTGTGAAAAGCCCTTCTTATTGTGTTTTGTGTGCAGGTGAAGCAGTGGATGAACGGAGCTGCTCTCCACGTTCACATCTTCCTCCACTGGAAGCGTCTGACCGACCCGTCGGCAGGAGAAGTCTTCAGTCTGGACTACCTGCATGGTGTGGACCCTCTGGTGAAGACCTACACAGAGTACCTGCACAGGACGGTGGGTAGGCCTACTGTGCTCTTGTTTTACAGCAGCATTTCTGCTTTCTTAAAGATAGGGGAGAATAAATAATATTCAAATATTTTAATGACAGGGAAGCACATTCTGTCATGCCTGTACCAAACCAAAATGAACAAAAGCTACTGGAAAAACATACCGTACTGTGCCAGTATGGGTAGCTACAACATGGTACACTTCTGCAGTTAGCCCCTCCAGGATTCTGCATTTCTGCAATCGTGGAATTTATATCAGAAAATGGGCTCTTCTTAATTCCCAAGTGTTACTTCAACACATAAATGAGGACTTCAGATAGACCCAACAGTTATCAAATTAGCTAGCGATCTCTGGAACAACAAGCACAACAACTGCTTGAATTTAGCAGGGATGTTGGTTAGTTAGCAAGTTAGTAAACTACTAGCTAGCTACCTAGGCTAGACTCTTGTACCTGTCGATAATGGGCCAGAAAATGTGAACCTTTATCCCTCCAGATTCTTGGATCCATTCGCTTCTAATATGTTTTTCAGTTGGGTATCTGTGAAATGATAAATGCCTGTATGATGCATTTTGGTTCACAACAGCAGGACAGAGCTGGGCTGGACTTCTCTTCCCGCCTTGAGTGTTCAAAACGGCTGCCAATTGAACAAGGTTTTATGGGTCATCTGTGGATGAATGAACAACTCATGGAAAATCACTCCCACACAACATGAAGTTCCCAAAAATGACCACAAGATGTCAGGTTTTTGTTGTTTTTCCAGAGATGTGGTTGAACAGGGGTACAGATGGTAGTTCAGGCCCTTTTAAAGACACACTTGCACTGGTGGCTTACATGGCCGAGGTGTGTACCACCCTGTTCAAATCCAGCCTGGGGTCTTTGTTACATGTCCTACCCCCTACCTTTTGTATTTCTGACCGTGGAATCCTGGAGGGACTACACAGTATATGAAACATTTTGTACAGTATTTAAAACCTAAACAGCAGCCTGTGACCCCTCCCACTCTGCGTCTCCAGGTGAGAGAGACTCCGCCCTCTGGCCCCGGCCCCAGCGGGCTGCTGGTGGTGGAGCCGCTGAGGAACATGAGCCACGAGGTTCGCCACCGAGCCTGCGAGTCGCGGGCCATCCAGCGGGCTCTGGTGGAGCGCTTCCTGGTGGCCCAGGACCCGCAGAGAGGAAAGGACTTCTTCCAGAGCTGCCAGGACCGCCATGACGCTCTGATGGCACAGCGAGGAGACTTCCAGCTGAAGATGGGAAGAGTTTGAAAATGCCCAAAGATTGACTGGCCTTCACAAAAATATGATCATCCTTTATAAGACAGAGTATATTTAAAGCTGCACTAGGTAATTTTCACATGATGACTGCTGCAAAATGACAGCAAGAGATAGCTGCTTGAATTGTAATGACTTCAGTTCCAGGAAATCCTGTATATTTACCTTTTTATAAGGTGACATCAGTAAAGTGATGGTGTGGAGTGTGGAGAAGGTTTCCCTGGACAAATCTCAATTAGTGGGAAGGGGATGCTCTTGTTTGTTGTAGTCCCACTTCATGATTCAGACTGATAAGATGGCTGCAGGTTTATAAAAGAAAATCTGATCCAGCTTTAATCTCTCCCTTTCAAGTCACATAAATATATACCATCCAAGAGTGGAAACTAACTTTTTTCACCCGCTGGCTACAGTGGATGATGGAGAACAAAACTAATTTGGGAGCCAAATATGATAGAAAAGAACATTCAGACAGTGTTACAGCGTGTGGCTGCTACCTGGTGCTCATTTCCCATCTTAGCAAAGGTAACACTGATTAAACTCTTTGGCATTATACTGAACTTGATAAGAACATGACATGAATCACCACAACTTTACTCAGTGTCATCCAAAGTCTCATTAAAGATTGTATACAAGAAATAATCTGCTTTAATTTTGATTTGATTGATCAATCTCCATCAGAACCAACTTTATTCTTGCGACACTAGACATCTCCTGATACTGACCCATAATTCTGGACTGTCCTGTGGTTCAGTGGACTGAGGCTCCTGCACTGTAAAAGCAGCGTCTCGGATTCAAAATCAGCCTGGAACCTTTATTGCTAGTTGCTTGTTGCCATTTTCCCTAGAAATGTTAGGAGGCATTTCTGAAAATCTGCTTTTAAAAACTTGTTTTTAACCCTAACCCTAACCTTTTCTAATGAGTTTTGTACAGTGCTGTGTACAAACACTTGGAAGGGAAAATTCAATTACAAGTATAAAATTAAATGCAATATGAAAATGACAACTTTGAAAAATCAAATGGGACCAAAGTAGTTTTTGTTTAGAAGACAGTTTCCATTTTCATTTGCCAGAAACTGTTTGAATACAAGATAAGAAAGCAGCCAGTCAGTATTCATATTTCATTATTATGTCATTTGGTTTATACAAAATACAAAATCTAGTGTTTGTATTCAGCAGTTGAAGTTTTCACTTTGATCCACAAGTTGCACTGTTGTGACAATAAGAGTCAATGCTCAGCTCTTTGTGCCCTGAAGATTTCCAGGTGAATCTTCTCCAGGCTGCTGGATTAGTTTACTCTTCTCAGAGTAAGCTGCTGAAGAGAGGTGGGGCATGTGTGCCAGGGTTGAACAGCTACTGATAATGGAAATACTGCAGTATAAATGGCTTTCAGACTGGCTATAAGGCCCCTTTAGCTTATAACTACTTAGTTGATCTATGGTATTGATTTCCCATAGGCCAACTAGGATGAAACAGCAGCCAGATTTATGTTAAAATCATAAATCTAACTTGACATGATGGCATGGAGAGGCGTCACTACTAATCTGTAGTTATTATTAAACAAGGTTGGGGTTATTTCTTTTTCCCTTATGTTAACGCAGCAATGTGACACAGCATCAAACACCAGACTTTGCTTTTCCTGGTTTCTACTGAATGAAAATCTTTCATTCAGGTTTGAGTCAGCTGGCAGGAACAACATCCAATCAGTGTTTTGTACGTCAGGGTTCAGGTGTTCTGACAGGAAGACAGACAGCGTGCCAAGAATGAGAGAAACTAAGGTGAGTTCAGTTGTTAACAACACAAAAGGTTTTTATACAGCCAACAGTCACTAAAGAAAACATAAGAAACTTTGAGGAATACCATAGTGTAGCGTTCTGGCCAGGAATTACATTTGGCTTGGTTTAAGAACACAGTTCAATGTAGTGGGCAGAGCCGGGCGGCCCTATACGCTCACTACGCAAGTTGCGTAGGTCCCCGCAAATTACGCAAGGGCCCCGCCTCCCCCTCGTGTCAAAGCTTGTTTACAACTTCGATGAGAGGATGAAGCGGAACTATCCTTCTGGTCGCGAAAATAGGAAAAAAAAAAACACCATCAGAGTTTGATGTCGGCAAATAACAGCAACGTTAAGTTGATGTGCTGCTTTCAGTGCATCTCTCTCTAGTCTGTCTGTGTCTTGCTTGCTTGCTTTTCTGTGACTTTGTGCCTGACAAAAGTGAAAGTGAAATACAAATATTTATTCCGTTTGATAAACGCCAACGGGCAACGGTGTTTATGGACTGCTGCTCAGAAAAGATAACCGCATCGCGCATGAACATGCGTTCATATGCACGTGCACAAAATGAAACTCGCGCTTTCCAGCAGCAGCCTCTGTGGGGACCAGTCCAGTCCAGTCCAGTCCAGTCCAGTCCAGACAGTATAAGGGCGTGATGGCACTCCTCATAGGCGCACATGGTTACAACTCTGGACTAATGCAAGATGGAAAGCAATGGATTGACATTGACTATTGATTAAATATTGAATTTAAAATGTTGATTAGCTGGGCATACTGGGCAATATGGATGCACATTTCTCAGTAAATAATAACCATCAAGTATTCAGCCAAGCCATAGTATAAATAGTATTTTATATTTGAAAATGTATAAAAGGAAATCTGGGGGAGCCAGTTTGAATGGGCCTGATGCAGCTGATAAAATGAATAATAGTAGGCTATTGTTATCTATAATTTACAGGTGCTATACTTAATTGTTGGATTGTAGTGAGAGCACTGGGGTTGTCAGGTGTGACTGTGTGGCAATGGCAAATGGTTTACATGGCTCACGGGTCAGGTAGGAGGGCCCCTTAGCAGAATTTTGCTTAGGGCCCCAGGGATGTTAGGACCGGCTCTGGTAGTGGGCAATTTGGGTGGAGTGGAGTATCCAGTGGCATGCTGGGTAATGGTTGTAAACGAGATTAAAATTGGGGTAGAACTTCACTGTTTTGGTTTGGTTAGATGTTGTAATTTTCAGTTGATTACATGATTTCAAGTCATATCTAGCCAAATAGGCAGCAAACGTTGAGTTACATGGGGTTAGTAAATAAAACCATATTTGTGTTGGTTATGTGTTTCCATGACTCGGCCAGGAGGAGCATGGTCAGTCCACATCCTGAGAGGAAAGGACTTCTTCCCGAGCTGCCAGGTCTGCCATGATGCTCTGATGGCACAGTGAGGAGATTTCCAGCTGAAGATAGGAAGAGTTTGAAAAAGCCCAAAGACTGGCTAGCCTTTATAAGACAGAGTATATTTAACACTGCACTAGGTAATTTTCACATGATGACTGCTGCAAAATGACAGCAAGAGATAGCTGCTTGAATTGTAATGACTTCAGTTCCCAGAAATCCTGTATATTTACCTTTTTATAAGGTGACATCAGTAAAGTGATGGTGTGGAGTGTGGAGAAGGTTTCCCTGGACAAATCTCAATTAATGGAAAGGGGATACTTTGTTGTAGTCCCACTTCATGATTCAGACTGATAAAATGGCTGCAGGTTTATAAAAGAAAATCTGGTGCAGCTTTAATCTCTCCCTTTCAAGTCACATAAATATATACCATCCAAGAGTGGAAACTAACTTTTTTCACCTGCTGGCTATAGTGGATGATGGAGAACAAAACTCATTTGGGAGCCAAATATGATAGAAAAGAACATTCAGACAGTGTTACAGCGTGTGGCTGCTACCTGGTGCTCATTTCCCATCTTAGCAAAGGTAACACTGATTAAACTCTTTGGCATTATACTGAACTTGATAAGAACATGAAATGAATCACCACAACTTTACTCAGTGTCATCCAAAGTCTCATTAAAGATTGTATACAAGAAATAATCTGTAATGTAATAATCTGCTTTATTTTTGATTTGATTGATCAAGCTCCATCAGAACCAACTTTATTCTTGCAACACTAGACATCTCCTGATACTGACCCATAATTCTGGACTGTCCTGTGGTTCAGTGGACTGAGGCTCCTGCACTGTAAAAGCAGCGTCTCGGATTCAAAATCAGCCTGGAACCTTTATTGCTAGTTGCTTGTTGCCATTTTCCCTAGAAATGTTAGGAGGCATTTCTGAAAATCTGCTTTTAAAAACTTGTTTTTAACCCTAACCCTAACCTTTTCTAATGAGTTTTGTACAGTGCTGTGTACAAACACTTGGAAGGGAAAATTCAATTACAAGTATAAAATTAAATGCAATATGAAAATGACAACTTTGAAAAATCAAATGGGACCAAAGTAGTTTTTGTTTAGAAGACAGTTTCCATTTTCATTTGCCAGAAACTGTTTGAATACAAGATAAGAAAGCAGCCAGTCAGTATTCATATTTCATTATTATGTCATTTGGTTTATACAAAATACAAAATCTAGTGTTTGTATTCAGCAGTTGAAGTTTTCACTTTGATCCATAAGTTGCACTGTTGTGACAATAAGAGTCACTGCTCAGCTCTTTGTGCCCGGAAGATTTCCAGGTGAATCTTCTCCAGGCTGCTGGATTAGTTTACTCTTCTCAGAGTAAGCTGCTGAAGAGAGGTGGGGCATGTGTGCCAGGGTTGAACAGCTACTGATAATGGAAATACTGCAGTATAAATGGCTTTCAGACTGGCTATAAGGCCCCTTTAGCTTATAACTACTTAGTTGATCTATGGTATTGATTTCCCATAGGCCAACTAGGATGAAACAGCAGCCAGATTTATGTTAAAATCATAAATCTAACTTGACATGATGGCGTGGAGAGGCGTCACTACTAATCTGTAGTTATTATTAAACAAGGTTGGGGTTATTTCTTTTTCCCTTATGTTAACGCAGCAATGTGACACAGCATCAAACACCAGACTTTGCTTTTCCTGGTTTCTACTGAATGAAAATCTTTCATTCAGGTTTGAGTCAGCTGGCAGGAACAACATCCAATCAGTGTTTTGTACGTCAGGGTTCAGATGTTCAGACAGGAAGACAGACAGCGTGCCAAGAATGAGAGAAACTACGGCGAGTTCAGTTGTTCACAAATCAAAAGGATTTTATACAGCCAACAGTCACTAAAGAAAACATAAGAAACTTTGAAGAATTACCATAATGTAGCGTTCTGGCCAGGAATTACATTTGGCTTGGTTTAAGAACATAGTTCGATGTAGTGGGCAATGTGGGTGGAGTGGAGTATCCAGTGGCATGCTGGGTAATGGTTATAAACGAGATTAAAATTGGGGTAGAACTTCACTGTTTTGGTTAGATGTTGTAATTTTCAGTTGATTACATGATTTCAAGTCATATCTAGCTAAAGAGGCAGCAAACGTTGAGTTACATGGAGTTAGTAAATAAAACCATATTTGTGTTGGTTATGTGTTTCCATTACTAGGTCAGGCGAAATACATATGGTTTAAGTCAATGGTAATGAATGGTACACATATCTACAATGTAATATCCGGTTTGCTGTCACCAGCCTTCTGGCTGATCGTGGGCATTCTCCGCAGAGCTCTTCCGGCTCTACAGGGTTTATTACCTGATGGCGATTTAAAGTGGACAAGGCAAATAGGCCCTTACACGCTTACCGTCCGCAGAGACCAAGGGAGGTTTTCCTGGGCTTTGACCCACGGAGACCTGCAACCAATGCTTAATACCGAGGTCTGAGTCTGTGGCGGAATTTTTAAGAGCTGCTAAATGCGCTCTACTAATGCTGTATAAATTATGAATAAATCAACCATGCGTGAACCAACATGAATTAATCCATTAATTAATATGATAGGTCCATTGTCTCGCGGGCGAAAATTTGTCATTAAATAATTTTTGTATATGGAACCGAATGCTCTGTTAGGTTTCGTTTTTAAAGTAATGCATAAAGCTGTAAAAGACATAGTTGTAGTCACATGGACTTAGTCCTATCTTTCTGTAGTTTATCAGTTGATTGTAATGCGCCACCTTTACTGATCCAATGATGAATACTGTATGACGGGACGACGAATACGACGTGGAAACAACAAATACGGGATCACACGGCAATGAAGAATATGGGATGACACGGAAACGACGGAAACAATATGACCCGAAAATTAAATATTGAAAGTGACTATGGCCTAAAAAAATGTAATAAAACATATTGTTGTTCTGAATTGTCAGTTTCTTCTTTCCACAAGTGTTAAATGTTGTCTCTGCTACACACTCAGGTCTGGTTACATTCCAGGTTGTTGTCTGAACCTGTCAGCTGCGATACAAACTGTTCTCACCTTCACAACACACACTGGGATCATGTTTACCATTTAACACTAGAATCAGGATCAAAATGAACTTCAATCAGGAGAGACTAGGTTAAATGCTCAATGAATATTTTTATGGATAAAACAGAAATAGAGTTTGGCGTAGGCTCCATATGACACGCCTCCCGAGATGAAGTTAGGAGGGCGTCAGGAATGCGAGAGGAGGAGGAGGAGGAGGAGGAGGAGGAGGAGGAGGAGGAGGAGGAGGAGGAGGAGGAGGAGGAGGAGGAGGAGGGGGGGCGAAACAGCTGGACTGACAGCGACTGAAAGACAGCAGACACATTCCTGAGCAGCGTAATGACATAGAAAATGACGTGTATATACTCTCGACCACTTAGATCTCTAAGGAGAAACTCCCCGGGAATTAAAACAATAATAGGTTATAGGCTAGTTGATGCAATATGGGCACATCAGTCTTGCAACAGTATAATACACACACATACACACACACACACACACACACACACGCATATAGACAGTATATTCATGTGAGCAAACGCAATAGGCTGGTAAATTAATAAATACAAAAATAAAAGAAGCTAAGCTAATAAAAAACTTACAGACAAATATAATTATCTACGTACATATGTGCACATAATGCACACACACACATTTATGCATACACATACATACATACTGTACTGTGGAAAAGTCCATTTCAATCGGCCATTCAGTAGAGACTATCTATTTTTTGGTATCAAACAATGATGCAGGAAACATACAGTATATTTAATAACACAGAATTACACAAAAGCCTCCAACACTAAATATGATATCAAATCTATCAGAATGTAATTGTTTCCACATTTTTTCTGACATTGTTAGCACAAACTGGTTAAAGGAGATATTTCTGATGAGATTAGATAGAATCAGAATCAGAAAAACTTTATTGATCCCCGAGGGGAAATTGGGTTACGTTGCAGTTGCTCACATTCTAGAAGAGAAATATATATAAGCATAGAGAAATTATAAGAAAAATAAAAATAAGAAAGAAAATAAGAAATATATACAAATATGTGCATCATACTGCCATATATACAACAGTGCAAATAATTAAATAATTACTGCACAGTTAATAATAATAATAATAATAATAATAATAATACATTCTATTTATATAGCACTTTCTCATGACTCAAAGCACTTTGCAGCTTAAAAACAACACAGCATTAAAACACCATTTAAAAAGATGTTTTAAGTATAGGAAACTAACAATGCAACCATAAGTGATATGCTTCTCTAAAAAGGTAAGTCTTGAGATGAGATTTAAAAGAATCAGTACTGTTGAATTATTGCACAAAATTAACAGAATCAGTATTGCACAGTTTAAAATATAAATGATAAGTTATGGGCTTATAAAGCTGCTAGCAGATAACACATTTGCATAAGGAAGGTGAAAGTCAAGGGAAAACTGAAGATCAAAACATTATTGCAAGATATTGAGAAAATGTGACTCCTAACAGCCGAGCGACCTGCTAGAAACCAGACCAGCAAAACTCTCAGCATCAGATCGACAGAACAGATGATCCGATGATCCACCATTTTATTACAGGTAGAGCATTTTCTTTAGCTGTGATTGGTTGGTTGGTAACAGCACAAAGGAGAACAAAAGTCAATAGGATGTTCAAAGTATTTCAACAACATTAAATATTCCTTTTTTTTCCTTTTTTTTTTTTTTTACAGTGAATCATTAATTTTGAGGGATCCATATATGCAGGCCTACCACTCTGAATGGCATAATCAAACATTCTAATTAAACAAACAGTAATAATCATCAGAAATCAATGACCATTCTATACATCAAGAAACAAAATTTACTAAACAGAAGTAATCATCCTTGAATGAATAAACTGAATTCACTGATCATTCACACAATCCAAAGTAATAAGGAGGAGCGATACACCAGCCTGCAGACGGGGCTCGGTCGACCCAAACAGGAAGTCAGGAAGGCAAATGCTGGGGATTCTTCACAACCATCTTGTGGTCAATTGCTGTGATGACCTCTGTTAGAGAGCAGTGTATGGAGTTACATAAATTACATACATTATACACATATTATATACACAAATCAGATATCGTACAGATGGTGATGATGGGGGAGGAGGAGCAGGAGGAAATCCCTGGTCTGAGCCTTTCACTCCTTTTGGGGGGGGGGTGTAATTATATACATGATGACAAACCTTCATATTCAGAGTGTGTTTGAGTGTGTGTGTGTGTGTGTGTGTTTGAGTGCGTTTGAGTGTGTGTGTGTGTGTGTCTGTATGGGAAGTAAAGAAACTGGCAGCAAATGGCACTGTTGAGATAGAGTAAAGAAAACAGGATATGAAGGGTATGAGAAGAAAACAATGTGAATTTACAGCAGGTATACAGGATGTGTAAATATGCCACATATTCACATCAACGTCTGCAGAAGGTTGTGTTTACTGAAGTTGATCACATATTCTTTATTGTCATAATTTGATAGAGACACTGAATATTCTTCTGGGTGTCAAGAGAAAAAGAAAACAATGTGAATTTACAGCCTGGTTTCTGGTGTTTCATCATTTATGTTTAGTGACTTCCATTGTAGACTCGGTGCAAAGCAGAACAATTGCTAGTGCAAAGATTGTTTTGTTTCGTTACACAATTTTAATGATAAACATGGTGAAAAACATGGTAGGCAATCAATTATTATCATGTCAGACACAGGAGAAGCAGAGCAGAGTGTTGCAGGCAGCAGCATCCAGGCAGGTTGCTGTAAAGGATTTGGGAAGTTATGTTCATCTAGAACCATGATGGAGTCAGAAAGATGCTTTTAAACATCAGCACTGTCACACTGAATGTCTGCTTTATTTCAGATGATGGTAGAGGAGGGGCTGAGACCAGGGGAGGTGGAGAGCACGGCAAGGTGTGCCGACATAACAATATTTTGATGTTATCTGTGACCCTCCAGCCACGCAGGCCTGGTCCCTGACGCCTCCCTGGACGCCTCGCTGGCCTCCCTGCTGTCCCTGACCCGGCAGCAGAGGGCCGCCTTCAGCCGCGACCTCCACACCGCCTTCGGAGGAAACGCCACGGTCAGAGGACGCATCACACCGGGGGTTTAGGGTCCAGTACGGGCGGGACGAGGCCTTATCACACCGGGGGTTTAGGGTCCAGTACGGGCGGGACGAGGCCTTGAGGCGGTCTTGGAATTCCTTCCTGGAATGTCGTGGAAGTTTGGGCGGAGCGGCCCAGACAGGGAAAGTCAGGGAACTTAAATAAATTCTCTGAGGGAAATCTGGGAATATCTGGGAATAGGGATTTTACAGATGGTTCTCCAACTTGTTTGCTGGCTAGCTAGATAGATAGATAGCTGGGTGTTATGACCCTTGGTCATATGTGTGGTTTTCCATGTACTGTTGTGTTCTTCTGCTCTGTGCTTTCTCTCCCTCTCTCATCTGTGTGTCTGATGAGCAGCAGGTGGTGTGCTATGATTGGTTGTGCTGTGTGATTGTGTAGGTGTGTCCTGGCCGGTGATTGGTTCCTGCTGAGACACCAGAGTATAAAGCTGCTGCCACCTGTCAAGAGGTCGTCTCCTTTCTTTGCCAGCCTCCAACCTGCCAGCATCTTAGTTCTCTGTGTTAGTTCTGTTCATTGCTTTGTTACAGCCCTGGGAGTTGTAGGGGTGGGTGGCCTTTTTGTTTGAGATCCTTTTTCTCCTGTGTTTCCTTGGTTAGGAGTGTAGGTAAGCCTCATGTAATTTTGTTTCTTTTCTTTAAGCAGGTAAGATTAGGGAATCTGGGTTAGCTTTCCTTTTGGTTGTTATTTTGGCCTTTTGCCCACCCTGACGCCTGTTCTCCCTTAAACAATAAACTGTTTGGGGCTCAAACTACGTGTTTGCTGGTTGTGTTTGGGAGCGGGGAAAGAGGGGAGCCATCCTTTTATGTTGCGCCCAGGTTTCCCCTAGGCCGGGGCGTAACATGAATTGGGGGCTTGTCCGTCCGTTTCCAGTGGTAGCTCGTTCGGTATGTTTGTTGGGTACGGTAACGTATGTCTCTACTTTCTTGTTTCTGGTTGGCAGTTTTTTCTTTCGTGAGTGTGGCAGTATGGAGTTCCAGCTGGATGATTTCACTACAAATCCAACTGCAGAGAAATTGGATAGATGTAGGAAAGCTGATCTACTCATTATTGCTAACTTTTTTGATGTACAGGTGCCATTGAATGCCAAGAAGGCTGAAATCAAGCTGATCCTGTGTGAGCGGCTGGGGGAAGGAGGTCTGCTTTCTATGCCTCCAATGGCTGTAGGTGGTGAGGAGAAGCACCATGCAGAGAACCGTGTTCCATCGCCTCGCGGAGACCCCCTGGGTTTCCAAGGCATGAATGCCGAGGAGCTCAGGTTGGTGCTTCAGATTAAAGAGGCAGAGGTGAGGAACCGGGAGCTGGAAACTGAGAGCATGCATCTGCAGCTGCGGGCTCTAGAGCTAGAGCGGGGTCAATCCAGCAACCTATCCTCCAGTCACCACCAAGCACCTCTTTCCAGCCGCCACGACAGTTTTGATGTAAGCCGGCATATTGCACTTGTTCCTCAATTCAGGGAGGCTGAGGTAGACTCATATTTCAATGCTTTTGAACGCATTGCAGCCACCTTGAATTGGCCAAAGGATGTGTGGCCTTTCCTATTGCACTGTAAACTAGTGGGAAAAGCACAGGAGGTGTGTGCCAGCCTTACAATCGAACAAAGTTTAAATTATGAGATTGTGAAGGCCACTGTTTTACGTGCTTATGAGTTAGTTCCTGAGGCTTATAGGCAAAAGTTTAGAATGTGTGAAAAAACTGTCAACCAGACCTATGTAGAGTTTGCGCGGGAGAAGGGGATCCTGTTTGATAAATGGTGTCAGGCCAGTAAGGCCCTAGATTTTGCACAGCTGCGGGAGCTCGTCCTGCTGGAGGAGTTCAAAAATCGCCTACCAGATAAAATTGTGTTGTATCTGAATGAACAAAAAGTCACAACTCTCTCGGAAGGCGCGGTGTTGGCCGATGAATTTGCTTTAACACACAAAAATGTTTTTTCCCCGCCGGCGCACCGTGACTACTCTGCCTCCACAGAGAGAAGAAAATCCCCCAAAATGACTCGGCGTAACGCGCCCGCCTCGAACGGAGACCGCGAGTGTTTCTATTGCCATGAAACCGGTCACCTCATTGCAGTCTGTCCTGCACTCAAGAGGAAAGAGCAAATCAAACCTGGCAAAGGGCCATCTGCCGTTGGTCTCGTTCAAGCAAAACCTATTCAGCATGACCAAACGGTAGAAGCTCCAGATAAGCTGGATGATGAGTTCAGACCATTCCTTTCTGAGGGGTTTTTGGCTTTGACTGACAATGAGGCTGACCGAGTTCCGATCACTATCCTGCGGGATACCGGTGCTAAATACTCATTTATCCGTGGTGGTGTCTTGCCGTTCTCGCCCGAAACCTATGGTGGTTCCGACATCTTGGTGTGGGGAATTAAAATGAGTGTTTTACGCGTGCCATTACACACTGTCTATCTCTCCTCCCCTCTAGTGTCGGGCCGTGTGCGAGTTGGCGTGCGCCCTCAACTACCCATGTCGGGAGTGGATCTTATCCTCGGGAACGACCTGGCAGGAGGAAAAGTGTTTCCTCCTCCCGAGGTAATCGAAAATCCTGTTTTGTATCTGTGTGACGTTGCCCCCACTGTGCCAAATTCGCCCCCTATTTTTCCTGCATGCGCCGTTACGCGAGCGCAGACTCGCAAATTAGGTAATGTAGTGGATCTCAGTGATTCGTTTATGTTGGATCCACTCACTACCTCTTCAGAAAGTACCCCTGTGTTAACTGATTCGAAGGTGTGTGTTTCTGCTAGCCCGGAATTAGAGGATGCAGAGTTGACTTTATCAGTGGATAAAGCCCAACTTATTCAGGCTCAGCAATCTGACAGCACTCTGGCTACTTGCTTGTCTACCGCCCTTGCACAGACAGTTGATAAAAACCCTGTTACTTACTGGTTGGATGGTGGTGTCCTCATGCGTAACTGGTCTCCTGTATCTGGTTTGAAAGGTGAAGCTGTTCAACAAGTTGTTGTGCCCGTACAGTTCCGTTCCCAAGTGTTGAGTTTGGCCCATGATCACAGTCTCTCTGGTCATCTGGGGATTAGAAAGACGTACCATCGCATCCTCCGCTATTTCTTTTGGCCTGGGTTAAAATCAGATGTTGCCAAATTCTGCCGCACTTGCCATCGTTGCCAAATGGTGGGTAAACCCAACCAAGTAATTCCACCCGCTCCGTTGTAACCAATTCCTGTTGTTGGAGAACCGTTTGAGCATGTCATCATTGATTGTGTCGGGCCTTTGCCAAAAACAAAGTCGGGTAATCAGTATATTCTCACCGTCATGTGCGCCACGACGCGTTATCCAGAGGCTGTGCCATTACGCACAATAAAGGCCCGTGCAATAGTGAAGGCATTAGTGAAATTCTTCACCACTTTTGGGTTGCCTAAACGTGTGCAGAGTGATCAAGGATCCAACTTCATGTCGAAAGTATTTGCCCAGGTAATGTCAGAACTGTCTGTTAAGCACCACACCTCCAGTGCGTATCATCCGGAGAGTCAAGGCGCACTGGAGAGGTTTCATCAAACGTTGAAGTCTATGCTCCGTAAATTCTGCCTAGAGTCCGGTCGTGAGTGGGATGAGGGTGTACCTCTTCTGTTGTTTGCTGTTCGAGAAACCACACAGGAGTCGCTGGGTTTCAGCCCAGCGGAGCTGGTTTTCGGCCATACCGTGCGTGGTCTGTTGCGCCTGCTGCAAGAGAGGTGGCTTGCAGAGAAACCCAGGCCCGGCCATAATATTTTGGACTATGTGAGTTCCTTCAGGGAGAGGTTACATTCAGCATGCGAGTTGGCTCGTAGTGCTCTCTCAACCGCACAGTCCAAAATGAAAAGTAGCTATGACCGAAAATCAGCTGTAAGAGATTTTCAGCCTGATGATCAAGTGTTGGTCCTGTTGCCAATTGCCGGTTCGTGTTTGCAGGCCAAGTTTCATGGCCCATATTTTGTTGAGCGTAGGCTCAGTGAAACTGATTATGAGATAAAAACACCTGATCGTGCAAAGAAATTCCGTGTATGTCACGTTAATATGCTAAAGAGCTATTTCACTCGTGACAGCCCCGATGCCTCACCCTCGTTGGTGGCCCCCACTGCCGTTGTTTCGGATTCGCCGCCGTTGTACAGCCCTGAGGTGGATGGGTTGCGCAACAAACGTGGTTCGGTGCCCTGCGCACGTTTGAAAAATTACGAGATTCTGTCCAACTTAGATGCTCACTTGTCTCATTTACCTGTTTCAGCCCGAGGTGACATAACCATGCTTATTGATAACCATTTAGTTTTGTTCGGTGACAACCCCACTCAGACAACAGTCCTTGCTCATGATGTAGATATAGGTGATCATCAGCCCATAAAACAGCATCCTTACCGGGTTAATCCTACGAAGAGGGCTGTGATAAAGCAGGAAGTTGAGTATCTCCTCCAACATGGTTTTGCCGTCCCCAGCTCCAGTCCCTGGAGCTCACCTTCGCTCCTCGTTCCGAAGCTTGACCAGACGCCTCGTTTTTGCAACGATTTCAGAAAAGTGAATGCCATAACCAAGCCTGATTCTTTCCCTCTTCCTCGGATGGAGGATTGTGTTGATCGTGTAGGGTCAGCTATGTATGTAACCAAACTTGACTTGTTGAAGGGATATTGGCAAGTGCCCCTGACCCCACGTGCTTCAGACATTTCAGCTTTTGTCACTCCAGATCACTTTTTGCAATATACTGTCATGCCTTTTGGTCTCCGGAATGCCCCAGCCACATTCCAGAGATTAATGAATAAGGTTTTAGCAGGTGTCAAAAACTGAGGCGTATCTGGACGATGTGGTGGCCTACTCCTCTTCCTGGTCAGATCATGTTGCAACTTTGTCTGAGATATTTGGTCGTTTGAAAGAAGCTTCCCTCACACTGAACTTGGCCAAGTGTGAGTTTGGGAAGGCGGTTGTCACCTACTTAGGGAAACAGGTGGGCCAAGGTCAAGTGCGTCCTGTTGCTGCAAAAGTACAGGCAATAATTGATTTTCCGGTGCCACGAACCAGACGTGGACTTCGCCGTTTTCTGGGGATGAGTGGCTACTATCGTGGCTTTTGTAAAAACTTTGCTGATGTTGTGGCTCCCCTAACTAGTTTGTCCAGTCCCACCAAGGCATTTGTGTGGACCCCTTGTTGTCAGGATGCTTTTAACTCTGCTAAGGCTCTCCTCTGCAGCGCGCCAGTGCTTGCCGCCCCGGACTTTGTGCGCCCGTTCAAGTTGGAGGTTGACGCGAGTGCCCGAGGCACGGGTGTGGTGTTGCTGCAGGAGGATGACAGCGGTATTGACCACCCAGTCTGCTACTTCTCAAAAAAATTCAATGTACATCAGGTAAATTACAGTACCATTGAGAAAGAAGCCTTAGCTTTGTTACTTGCCCTGCAACACTTTGAAGTGTATGTCGGTTCCAGCGCTGACCCAGTTGTAGTGTTCTCAGACCACAACCCCTTGGTTTTTCTATCACAGATGCGCAATAGCAACCAGCGACTCATGCGTTGGTCTTTGCTGTTGCAGGATTTTTGTATGGAAATCCATTATAAGAGAGGTAAAGATAATGTCATGGCCGACGCTTTATCTCGTTTGTATGATCCCTGAGTATCAAACATTTCTTTAGGGGTGGGATGTTTGATATTCAGGAGGGGAGGTGTTATGACCCTTGGTCATATGTGTGGTTTTCCATGTACTGTTGTGTTCTTCTGCTCTGTGCTTTCTCTCCCTCTCTCATCTGTGTGTCTGATGAGCAGCAGGTGGTGTGCTATGATTGGTTGTGCTGTGTGATTGTGTAGGTGTGTCCTGGCCGGTGATTGGTTCCTGCTGAGACACCAGAGTATAAAGCTGCTGCCACCTGTCAAGAGGTCGTCTCCTTTCTTTGCCAGCCTCCAACCTGCCAGCATCTTAGTTCTCTGTGTTAGTTCTGTTCATTGCTTTGTTACAGCCCTGGGAGTTGTAGGGGTGGGTGGCCTTTTTGTTTGAGATCCTTTTTCTCCTGTGTTTCCTTGGTTAGGAGTGTAGGTAAGCCTCATGTAATTTTGTTTCTTTTCTTTAAGCAGGTAAGATTAGGGAATCTGTGTTAGTTTTCCTTTGGGTTGTTATTTTGGCCTTTTGCCCACCCTGACGCCTGTTCTCCCTTAAACAATAAACTGTTTGGGGCTCAAACTACGTGTTTGCTGGTTGTGTTTGGGAGCGGGGAAAGAGGGGAGCCATCCTTTTATGTTGCGCCCAGGTTTCCCCTAGGCCGGGGCGTAACACTGGGGTTAGCTGGCCCTGCTCTATAGCAGGGTTACCCCCAATTTTTTGGGGGTTATCCCCAGAAAATCGACTAAACCCACGGTTAATAAAGTGTGTGAAGGTTAAGAATGCACAGTGTGAAAAGCCCTTCTTATCGTGTTTTGTGTGCAGGTGAAGCAGTGGATGAACGGAGCTGCTCTCCACGTTCACATCTTCCTCCACTGGAAGCGTCTGACCGACCCGTCGGCAGGAGAAGTCTTCAGTCTGGACTACCTGCATGGTGTGGACCCTCTGGTGAAGACCTACACAGAGTACCTGCACAGGACGGTGGGTAGGCCTACTGCGCTCTTGTTTTACAGCAGCATTTCAGATAAACCGAACAGTTATCAAATTAGCTAGCGATCTCTGGAACGACAAGCACAACAACTGCTTGAATTTAGCAGGGATGTTGGTTAGTTAGCAAGTTAGTAAACTACTAGCTAGCTACCTAGGCTAGACTCTTGTACCTATGGATAATGGGCCAGAAAATGTTAACCTTTATCCCTCCTGATTCTTGGATCCATTCGCTTCTAATATGTTTTTCAGTTGGGTATCTGTGAAATGATAAATGCCTGCATGATGCATTTTGGTTCACAACAGCAGGACAGAGCTGGGCTGGACTTCTCTTCCCGTCTTGAGTGTTCAAAACGGCTGCCAATTGAACAAGGTTTTATGGGTCATCTGTGGATGAATGAACAACTCATGGAAAATCACTCCCACACAACATGAAGTTCCCAAAAATGACCACAAGATGTCAGGTTTTTGTTGTTCCTCCAGAGATGTGGTTGAACAGGGGTACAGATGGTAATTCAGGCCCTTTTAAAGACACACTTGCATTGGACCCGCAGAGAGGAAAGGACTTCTTCCAGAGCTGCCAGGACCGCCATGACGCTCTGATGGCACAGCGAGGAGACTTCCAGCTGAAGATGGGAAGAGTTTGAAAACGCCCAAAGATTGACCGGCCTTAAATATGATCATCCTTTATAAGACAGAGTATATTTAAAGCTGCACTAGGTAATTTTCACGATGACTGCTGCAAAATGACAGCAAGAGATAGCTGCTTGATTTGTAATGACTTCAGTTCCAGGAAATCCTGTATATTTACCTTTTTATAAGGTGACATCAGTAAAGTGATAGTGTGGAGTGTGGAGAAGGTTTCCCTGGACAAATCTCAATTAGTGGGAAGGGGATGCTCTTGTTTGTTGTAGTCCCACTTCATGATTCAGACTGATAAGATGGCTGCAGGTTTATAAAAGAAAATCTGGTGCAGCTTTAATCTCTCCCTTTCAAGTCACATAAATATATACCATCCAAGAGTGAAAACTAACTTTTTTGACCCGCTGGCCACAGTGGATGATGGAGAACAAAACTAATTTGGGAGCCAAATATGATAGAAAAGAACATTCAGACAATGTTACAGCGTGTGGCTGCTACCTGGTGCTCATTTCCCATCTTAGCAAAGGTAACACTGATTAAACTCTTTGGCATTATACTGAACTTGATAAGAACATGACATGAATCACCACAACTTTACTCAGTGTCATCCAAAGTCTCATTAAAGATTGTATACAAGAAATCATCTGCTTTATTTTTGATTTGATTGATCAATCTCCATCAGAACCAACTTTATTCGTGCAACACTAGACATCTCCTGATACTGACCCAAAATTCTGGACTGTCCTGTGGTTCAGTGGACTGAGGCTCCTGCACTGGATTCAAAATCAGCCTGGAAGCTTTATTGCTAGTTGCTTGTTGCCATTTTCCCTAGAAATGTTAGGAGGCATTTCTGAAAATCTGCTTTTAAAAACTTGTTTCTGATGAGTTGTGTACAGTGCTGTGTACATACACTTGCAAGGGAGAAAATGCAATATGCTTGCAGTTCTAACCTATAACAGAGACTAATATGTAACCCAATCAAAAAATTACAAGTATAAAATTAAATGCAATATGAAATTAACAACTTTGAAATATCAAATGGGACCAAAGAAGTTTTTGTTTAGCAAGACAGTTTCCATTTTCATTTTCCAGAAACTGTTTGAACACAAGATAAGAAAGCAGCCAGTCAGTATTCATATTTCTGTATTATGTCATTTGGTTTATACAAAATTCAAAATGTTTGTATTCCAGTCAGAGTTGAACAGTCCACTTAATCAGTCAGTTGTAATCTGCCATCTTTACTGATCATGTGTTCAACGCTAAACGTCATCAACTATTAAAGCTCTTTGCCTTACCTGAAGCTATCAGCTGATGAGGTAATTCCTTAATTCTGGGACAAATCCAGAGATGACATGGACAAAGTTTACAGCGGAGGAGCTACTACGAAACCAAACCCCTTAATTTTATCCCTGAATGTCCTTAATTTCTCTATTACATAATTATCCATTAAAAAGCTTTAAAAAAGTAAGGTTAGTATCATGGGTTTTTAAGGGATTTATTCATGGGTTGATTCAAAGACTAATAATTGAGACATTTTTCATGCCTTTTGTGCAGGTCCACAGGTTATTAAATGGAAATTAGTGGAAAAGTTCCTGTCTCCCTGAATTTTCCATTAAATTAGAAAGTAAGGAGTCAAGATTAATGGGGTGTTTAAGGGGGTTTCAATGGGATCTCCTCCATTAATAGCGCCATTAATTAATTTTAAGGGGATTTGCATGAATTACGGGGTGAATTAATGTAAATGTACTAAAATGTAAGGTTATTTTAAGAGATTACTAGTTTGTAAAGGGTTGTGACGTTGTTCAGAAATATTAATGAGGAAGAAGAGGCCGTCACCTGCCCGGGGAAGTTACTGCTCTACTGGCGCTACATTCTCCACAAAGACACAAAAAACAAAAAGGACGGGACACCGCTTACAAAAATGAGCGTAGCTCAAAAAGTAAAGATGGCAGAAGTGCCAGATAATTTATAGGACCTTTCAAAGGTCCTATAAATGGTCCCATATTTTATATATACAGTTGCAAGAAAAAGTATGTGAACCCTTTGGAATTACCTGGATTTCTGCATAAATTGGTCATAAAATGTGTTCTGATCTTCATCTAAGTCACAACAATAGACAAACACAGTCTGCTTAAACTAATACCACACAAACAATTATATGTTTCGATGTTTTTATTGAACACACCATGTAAACATTCACAGTGCAGGGTGGAAAAAGTATGTGAACCCCTAGGCTAATGACTTCTCCATGTCAATGTCTTCTCAGAAGACCTACGATTAAGAATTGTTGACTTGCATAAAGCTGGAAAGGGTTACAAAAGTATCTCTAAAAGCCTTGATGTTCATCAATCCACGGTAAGACAAATTGTCTATAAATGGAGAAAGTTCAGCACTGTTGCTACTCTCCCTAGGAGTGGCCGTCCTGAAAAGATGACTGCAAGAGCACAGCGCAGAATGCTCAATGAGGTGAAGAAGAATCCTAGAGTGTCAGCTAAAGACTTACACAAATCTCTGGCACATGCTAACATCTCTGTTGACGAATCTACGATACGTAAAACACTAAACAAGAATGGAGTTCATGGGAGGACACCACGGAGGAAGCCACTGCTGTCCAAAAAAAACATTGCTGCACGTTTGAAGTTTGCAAAAGAGCACCTGGATGTTCCACAGCACTACTTGCTAAATATTCTGTGGACAGATGAAACCAAAGTTGAGTTGTTTGGAAGGAACACACAACACTATGTGTGGAGAAAAAAAGGCACAGCACACCAACATCAAAGTTTATCAAGACATTTTGCAGGAGAACTTAAGGCCATCTGTCCACCAATTGAAGCTCAACAGAAGATGGGTGATGCAACAGGACAATGACCCAAAGCACAGAAGTAAATCAACAACAGAATGGCTTCAACAGAAGAAAATATGCCTTCTGGAGTGGCCCAGTCAGAGTCCTGACCTCCTGATTGAGATGCTGTGGCATGACCTCAAGAGAGCGATTCACACCAGACATCCCAAGAATATTGCTGAACTGAAACAGTTTTGTAAAGAGGAATGGTCCAAAATTCCTCCTGACCGTTGTGCAGGTCTGATCTGCAACTATAGGAAACGTTTGGTTGAGGTTATTGCTGCCAAAGGAGGGTCAACCAGTTATTAAATCCAAGGGTTCACATACTTTTTCCACCCTGCACTGTGAATGTTCACATGGTGTGTTCAATAAAAACATGAAAACATATAATTGTTTGTGTGGTATTAGTTTAAGCAGACTGTGTTTGTCTATTGTTGTGACTTAGATGAAGATCAGAACACATTTTATGACCAATTTATGCAGAAATCCAGGTAATTCCAAAGGGTTCACATACTTTTTCTTGCGACTGTATATTTTTTTCATTCAACGCATCCCACTGACGCGTCCCAGTGATGCTGAATAGAACAAAGTTAATCAATTCAATTCAGTTCAATTCAGTGTGCTTTATTGACATGACAGTTCACAAACAATATTGCCAAAACATGTAACAAGAAATTTATCATCAATTAACCAACAATTCAGAAAAAGAATCCCATCCCCTCCCATGTATTATAGTGTGTGTGTGTGTGTGTGTGTGTGTGTGTGTATGTGTGTGTGTGTGTGTGTATGTGTGTACGTGTGTGTGTGTGTGTGTGTGTGTGTGTGTATGTGTGTGTGTGTGTGTGTGTGTGTGTTGCTGTGCCTCCACTGTCTACTGACTATCAGTGTTTCTGTGTTTATGTGACTTGTGTTCCTGAGGAAACATAAACCAGCAAAGTGTAATATTAGCCAATTAAAAACAGAACTTTTCACATACATTCATATATTATTCTTCACATTTGTCATCCAGCTGTGTCCCTCTTCCCTTAAAGTGTGACAACAATCAACATATTTAGCAGCTAATGCTGCACACTGACTTTTCTCCCCACACAGCAGGGCAGTTTGAGAGGATCAGGCAGACTGTTGAACTCTGGCTAAATTCTACCTTCTTCCTCTCAGAATAACCGCGGATAAGCTGCCGGCCCACAGGTGAGTTTAGATTATAAATATATCTCAGATATGCTCGTCTTGCCAGCTGAGCGGAGGAGGCTCTCATCCCGCTGGACGGTCCTGTAGAGCAGCGGTTCTCAACGTGGGGTCCGGGGACCACCAGGGGTCCTTGAGGGCACTCCAGAGGGTCCCCAGCAAATTGATGAATTGTTCAACTTCATTACTTTGTCATTTTAGAATAACTATTTTGATCATAGTTTCACTGTTATCTCTCTACCTACAGTACAGATATTCATGGAATTCTGGACAAAATCATATCCGACAATAAAAATATTCTCAGATTTGGGTCCGAGAGACAAAATCTTAACTTAACTGATTTGCCCACCAGTTCCCGCTACCCGTCCTCTTTTCCTTCATAGCGGCGTGCGGCATCCACAGTTAGGTAAGGAGCAAGTTAAAGACTGTGTTGCATCCAGAGTTAGTTTATCCCCTCGCATGCGGTTAAATAAAAAAAATGACTCCCATCCTTCAAATTGATTTGGATGCCGGGGATTTGTCTGTTTAACGCTAAAAGTAGACCTACAAAGCCCAAGCCCAGTTGTGCTCTAGAGCCTAGGTGGGTATCCGGCTGGTGGCTGACAGCAGAGGCGTTGTTAGGACCTTGAAACATTCGGGGCTTAGCCCAGCCCAGAAATCTTTAGATTTTCACACACACACACACACACACACTAACTAGTCTGTGTAGTGTCTTCAAATGTCCACTAGATGTCATTAATACACAATGAACAAGGAACATAACATGGTACTTTAACCTCTAAATATCATCTTCCCAGTGGCATACTTTGAATACACATACACATCTTTGAATGGCACACTAACCTTGTAGGGGGAAATTACACAAAACACACTCAAATAATGGGTCAATTTTTTTTCTTTTCTACGCTAACAGTGAAAAATGTTCATGTAACACAGAATTTATTAACAAACAATTTATTACATACATGTTTATACTGCGTGTGCGTGTGTGTGAGTTTGTGTGTGTGTGTGTGTGTGTACTAAGGGACACACATCTGTCATCAAATCACACATTGGCCCTTGCCACTAGACGCAAAGGATATCGGTTGTCCCCCCCCCCCCCCCCCCCCCCCCAGGCAAGCTACCACATGCTTCCTGCCTGTGGTTTCTGAGTATTCTCTCACAGTGTGACTTGTGCATATCCTTTTTACCTACAGATTTTATACTGTGCATGTTTGATTGTTAAATGACAGAAGATTAATTAATGAAAAAATGAAGCAGGCAGTTGGTAAAAAAGCTCTGTTGAAGCATTTAATCCAAGTATTCGAACACAGCTTCTTGTTATTTCTAGTGATTTCTTCATTTCAAGTCCAAGAAGAAAGGTTGAAAGAAGGTTAAAGTAAAATCTGTCTGGCATTTTGGGGATATACTGTGTGAAAATGGTGTGAGTGTTCTCGTGTGCACGCGTGGACATGTGTGCAAGTGTGTTTATGCCTGGGTAAAATATACAGTACAGGCATACAGTAGCATTCTACTTCCTGTTCTTCCTTCCTGTATGGTTCAAACTCTCACCAGAGCCTTGTGTAGGCCTACATTATACAAATCTGAATGTTCTGCCATTTTGTACAAATTCTGAATGCCCAATGTTACAAATGTATTTTCCTGTATTTTAAAAATACAAAATACATGTATTTTATCTTGATACATTTTCTGGCTCCAGTATTTTGCATTTTATTTTGATACATTTAATTGAGGGGTATTTTGTATTTTGTAACAAGATACATTTTTGTATCTTTGCCCATCTCTGGCTCCAGGGTCCTAAAGACACAGTGTTCTGCATGCAGTGAAAAGATGTTATTCTCGCCTTTTTTTCTTTCCTTATTTCTGCACACTGTGGTACCTAAACAGTCATGGAATTGTAGAAATTGGGTATGGCTACAAAGCTGAGACTCTTGTGAATCCAAAGAGCCAAATTGCATCCATGTGTGATGAAATATGACCTCATAGTAACCATTTCAATGTGATGACAGCATTTTGTAAAACTTGACCTTACTGTATAAAATGACCTATTGTGAGCTCTAGGATAATCACAGCTTCATGAAACTCTAGACGCAGAATCTAGACACCTAGACCATTCAGAAAATACATGGGATGTCCAGGTACATTGGAGAGAAGTGGGTTTTTCTGAGCCATTTTCAGAAAATAGTGCTTGTCATTCAATCGTCAAAATTGTCAAAATTGTCAAAATCGCACAAATCTCCAATTTTCAAAAGTTATTGATACTGCATCACAGCATTAAGTTTTCTAAAGTGTTTTTCAAGGTCATGAGGTCTTCAGGTGGTCTTTTGGGGAGATTTTAACTGATGCACTTTATTATTTTAGTTAAAGTAGTCACAGTGTTTCTTATTCTGATAGAATTAGGCTTTATGGTATATTTACAGCACATTTATGGACAGTGAATTGAAGCATTGGAACAAACCCTCACTCATTGGAAATGTCTGTTTTTCCATAGATGGATATAAAAAATTTTTTTTCAAGAAAACAGCCAGGTTCAGGTGAGAGAGTAAGGTCAAAATGACGTTACCTGACTGCATTGCCCACAGCAACCCAATATTCAATTAGAATAATGTTATAAATTGGTATAGACCAATTTATACCTCTTATTAGATTATAAATACTCTGTTTGGTTGTTATATTTGCCTTTTGGTTGACAGCACAAAGAGGGAGAGAGGAGGATAGAGAGGGAGAGAAGGAGAGAGAGCCGGATGGAGTCGGCACAGAGAGAGAGAGAGCAAGAACCAGGTGAGAAAGTGGACAGGTAGTCAAGACCACATGGCTTGATGATATGGTGGACTGTCCCCATGTGGTTCAGAGACTGAAACGATGGGCCTCATGCAGCATCATTCTCTTAAATTTCTTATATTTTCTCTTAATTTTCTGTTAAGAGAAAAAACTAGAGAAGTCAACTCCAGATGCACCAAACCATCTAAATCCGCTCTCACCCAGGTGTGAATGATGAATCCCACTTATTCATAAATTGGAGGTGCATGGCCGACTGTTTGTTATAAGCATAGGTAACGCCCCCTAAACACCATATAAGGACTGTTGTGCCGTGTGCAAATACTCTGGCACATGGCCAAGAATTGGAGAGGTGCCACCAAAGCTGAACGCATGCAACATCATCCAAGGGTTTTTATAGACTTAATTGGGATCAATGACCAATAGTATTTCTTTAGCCCACAAATTTAATAATCCAATCATTATAACTACTCTAAAACATATAATAATCTAAATTTGATTATATGATATTGTGATATTTTATTTTTATGTTCCTCAAATTTAAAACTTGTTTCCTTGCGTTGGACAAACAATTTGTGGACTGTGAAAACAAGATGTTTTTTTCTTATCTTGGTAAGAGTGCTCTTGGCCACTCGTAAAATTTTCTCTTACCTAAGAGAAGAGCAAACACTGGTGAATCCCAGAAATCAATGGGTACCAACAAAATAAGAACTAATCGTGGATACGAACAAAAATAAGAGAAGATTTGTTCGCATATCGCTTCCTGCATGAGGCCCACTGTCAGTGAGCAGGAATGGGTTCAGTGTCTCACTCAAGTACATTTGGATAAAGAACATTTTATGTTTCAAAACTCAAACATGATGCTCTAATCCGGTGCAAACTTTTACATTTTTATCATACCGGGTTTGTACCATACAAAATGTTATTGTTCAATGCAGAAAATCTATAAAAATATATAATACAAATAATATAAAAAAACACAGAACATACACATATCAAAAACAGTTTGCAATTTTGCAGTTACAACATAAAAGCTCAAAGCAGGACTCAGGTCCAGCTCTCCCAGACTAGAGGACTGGGAGCTGAGAACTGAGGCCAGAGCTTCACAGCTTCTCTCTGACAGCTGACAGCCACTCAGCCTCAATGGACATGAAAATATGAAAATTTTTTATTCTCTTTTATTTTAATGTCAGTGTTTTCTTTCAATAATTACTACTAATAATGATAATGTTTATTTATGTAACCCTCATCTAAAAGCAGAGATTACAGTGTACTTTGCATGGTGCTGAAGCTCACTGAATTGGGTCATAACGAAGCCATAACGATAATATCAAGCTATATAAAGCATATTTAAAAGATGATACTGAATTCATTAGTCTAAGTCCCTCAGGGAGGCATTCCAGTATAGAGGCACTGATGGCAAAAGTGTAATCACCTTTAGTCTGGAGTTTAGACTGAGTGTCAGTCAGAAGGACCTGAAGATCTCAGCTTGCTCTCCCGCTTATAGGGAACTAAGAGTGCAACTCAGGGCCAAAACTAGCCAAATTCAGTGAAATCTATTCAGTATTAATTAATTCTATGTTACCAGGTACCGAGTGGAAAGATGCTAAAATTGGGAATATATGATTTGTGATGGCCCCGGCTGTCTGTCCTCCCCATAGCTGCCTCTCTGTTTGTCTCTATCTCCATGTCTCCTAGATGCTCTGCCAGCCCACTTGCCTTCCTGCTGGACCGTCCTGCCCGACCGTCCTGCCCTGCCCTTGGTTGCTGACAGACTGCACCTGTGGGGAAGACCATGAAGGCCTGGCCACCCCACAGTTGTCTCTCTCTCTCCACTCCCTGGAAGGCCAGTATTACATTTTCTTCAGGGACTATCTTAAGCTGTGTACTGGTTTCCAGGAGCATGGACACAATGGGTGTGCTGGTCAGGCACAATGAGCATAAATGAGCAAAATGATGATCCAGTTGACAATTTATTGAAAAAAGAATTATTGACAAATGACTTTTGAAAAGAAAGAGTTGATTGATGATGATTCTACAAGATAAAAGAAATAGAAAAAACACAAACATCCATGGAAATAGATTATCAGTATTTCTCTAAACAAACACGATAATATGCATAAAGGAAACATTTCTAAATAATAAAAGATTACCCTACCCATGCCTCATCCACCACCCACACTTCACACTGACACCCGACTCCACACCTCATAACTTTACTTTTTATTTAGACTTATTAATAAGTCTAAATAATTAATAAAACAATAGGTTAACCATTGTTTACATTGTGGATCTCCTCTATTTGCTATGGCCAGAATGGAGCCGGTCATAACAGATCTCTGCTTCATCATCAGTTAAAATCCTAGCTGCTTCAATCTGAACAAGTCAATTTTGACTGAGACAGAAATAGAGAGAAGTGCAGTATTATAAATGCCATGATATCAAAGCTTGGATGATCTTATCTCAATCATCCAGATTCATGGCTGTGTATGAAATTGGATCAGAATAAAACACAAGTGAAACTGAAAATACAGATGTAAAATGGCTCTGAAGTCTAAATATTCCGTTCTCCAACTGCATCCACCCCCTCAATATAATCCTGAGCATTTGCACACCGGCTGTTGGAAGTCACCCATTGTGAAGAAAGGGCCAAGTTTCTGGAATCTCTAGACATTTAGGCATTTGTCAGAAGGTTCTCATAGAAGTCTGCTGCATCCACCTGCCTGGTGGAGTTGGCTGGGGGTAGATAGCAGACAGCCACAGAGAGAACTTGGCTTATATGTAGGTGGGGTCTAGCTGTCAGTTGAACCCACAGGACACCTTCCACAGAGTCATCAAGAGTTTTACAATGATAGTCCATACATATTCGGTCACTAATAAATATGCCCACTCTGCCTGATCCAGAACGCGCCAGAAGATGGAAGTTTGGTCCTGTTTTGTCCAAACCAGCTGTATCCAGTAACGGATGCAACTTGAGTTCCAGTCAGATGCGTTTCTGCCACTCCTATTATATCCAAGCCAAGGTGGTGTATACACTGTGAACGTGTCTTATTATTGTCAGATGATATGTCGGTGTTCCAGCTCTGTACGTTCCAAAACCCGCATGAGATCGCTGGATCTCGCTACCGCTGAGATCCAGCTTCCCCAGCTACAGTATTGCCGCTTTTCCACCACATGGTACCGGCTCAACTCGACTCAACTCGCCTTTTTTTGGTTTTCCATTGGGCAAGTACCAGGTACCAGGTACCTTTTTTGGTAGCACCTCCGTTGAGGTTCTAAGCGAGCTGAGGCGAAACCAAAAGGAGACGTGAAAACACTGCAGACTACTAATTGGTCAGAGAGCATCGTCATCATTGCGCGATACGGGACATATATGCTAACGTTAGCTACCAGGCTAGCTTACCCTCTTGCATCGCCATTGAGCAGCCAGAGAGCAGTCTGCTGTCTCGCTGCCTTCAGCCTCTTCTGAAATAAAATCTGTCTCCTTGCTGTGACTAACAGCCACACACCGAGAATCAAGAACACCATCGCTTTGACATCCTCCATTGTTGCTGTGTGTGTCGCGTTGAAGATGACGTCACGGCAATTTCATGCGGTGTCGTGGCGTCGCTATGACGACCAGTTGGGGGAGGGGGGAACCGTGGTAGTGGAAAACCAAGTGGTACTACCAAAAGCGAGTAGCGTCGAGGCGAGTTGAGCCGGTACCATGCGGTGGAAAAGCGGCATATGTTGTTAGTACGAGTAGGCCTGGTTGTTTTCACAATCCGCCCCCCACCTGGACAACGAGTTTATTAGTTCCCATTTCTTTTAAGATAGCGAAGAAGCTTGACTCGATAGTTCGCTGCTGTTTGGGAATGTCGTGATTAATGAACACCTTCTTGTACATCTTGTTTTTCTGTAGCATTGCCTTTTTGTTCATTACAGTTTTCTTGTGATCCTGACAGCTGAATTTGGCAATTATGACTCCCGGTCTATCGCTTTGTGATTGTTTCCTTTCTGCTGTCACACACTCTATATCTTTGATTTTCAACCCATCTTTAATTAGACAGTTCACAGAGTGTAGTGTGACTTCATTTTCTTTGTGTGGGAGATTTCTAATTACCACATTCAGCGCAACGTCTCCTACGCCACCAGATTCACCTGCCGCACTAGGGCGCCCGTATTCTAAAACTTTCAGTCGCACATCAAGTTCACCATGCGCGACTGCAAGTGCAAGTGACTGAATATACTGAATGCTCTTTTCTCTGCCATACTTCTTTTTCATCTGATCGATCTGAAACACCAGGAAGAGGATGTATATCTCAGTCAGGCTCTTGGGCAGGTCTCCTCTCTCACCGGCTTCCAACAGATCCTCCAGAACCGTGGCAGTGATCCAGCAGAAGACTGGAATGTGGCACATGATGTGGAGGTTTCGTGTAGACTTGATGTGGGAGATGATTCTGCTGGCCTGCTCCTCATCTCTGAATCTCTTCCTGAAGTAGTCCTCCTTCTGTCGGTCAGTGAAGCCTCTCACCTCTGTCACCATGTCAACAAACTTTCCAGGGATCTGATTGGCTGTTACAGGTCGTGTGGTTACCCAGAGGCGAGCAGAGGGAAGCAGTTTCCCCTTGATGAGGTTTGTCAGCAGTACTTCTACACTGGCTGACTCTGTCACATCAACAGAACATTCTTCATTGGCAGTGAAGTCTAGCTGAAAGCGGCTCTCATCCAGACCGTCCAACACAAAAAGAACTTTGAATTCACATTTGTCATAGTGCTCTGATGTCTGTAATGTTGTGAAGATTTCATTAAGAGCCTCCTCATTGATGTCTCTGGTTTCCTTGATACAGCTGTGAATTAGTTCTGCAAAACGAAACGTTTTTCCCTTCATTAAATTCAGCTGGCGGAAGGTGAAGGGGAATGTGAGATGAATATCTTGATTGGTTCTTCCTTCAGTCCAGTCCAGGATGAACTTGTTCACAAGGAAAGTTTTGCCGATTCCTGCAATCCCAGTGGTCAACACTGTTCTTATGGGTTTGTATTTTCCAGAAGGGTGTTTGAAGATGTCGCTGGGTTTGATTGATTTGTCTGTTTCCGCTAGCTTTCTTGATGCCATCTCAATCTGCCTGAGCCCATGCTGCATGTTGATTTGTATGTCACCGCCGTCTGTGAGGTAGATCTCTGTGTAGATTTCATTCAGAAGTTTCTTTTCCCCCAGAAATATTGTATCCTTAGTCCCTAACCACATTTCAGGAGCACATATAAAATTGTCCTGGAGGTTAGATTGGAGCAGGTGTTGGTATGATGTGATGAGTCATTGAGGCTCTGTTGTTCTCACCAACAAATCTGTGTAGAACAAATAAAAACAAACAGTATTAGTCTGTGTCCAACAGGCACCTCTGTAGCTAACAGCACTAAACAGAGGCTTGGGAGACAAATATAAACCCATTTGAAGCTCAGTGCTTTTATTTCATCCTTTCCATTGAAAAAACAAAAAAGGAAGGGAATATTGTGAAGAGAGGCTCCCTGTTGACATGCGGCCTTAGAGGAGGAGGTAGGTTGTGATAATAGACAGAGCAAGCTGTGGATAATATTCTAGTATTCAGATTCAGATATTTCATTGCAAGTGTAGCAGTGAAATTAACTATGGGTTGATTTCTTTCACATTATTTTTAAGTCAGTATTTTCCTGGGAAAGCTTTTGATGAGTACACATGCACCCAAGCTTCACAATCACACCTTTACACAGTTACACCTGGGAGATGCCCAGTACAACCACAGTCTTCTACTGAGCAGCTCCACTGGAGCAGTTGGGGATTCAGTGCCTTGCTCAAGGGGCATGACTGGTTCACTTTCCCATGCACAATTTTCCAGCCAGATTTGAACTGTCAGCCATCAGATCACAAGCCCAAATCTGCATCTTTTACTCAGATAAATTGGTGTTTCCAGGAGCTGTGACATCAAGTAAAAGGAGAGGCTTAACTAAATCCTTTGTTATTTAAACAGCTACACTACATTTAAAGGCAACCAACATGGCAGAGCCAGAGAATAGCTTTACCTTCAGTCTGACTGCTGTTGGTGGGAAGGTGAGGAAGAGGAGCAGACTGTGGTTCAATGGATGAAGCTCCTCTGTTCTCTGAAGTCTCCCCAACATCACTGACATCCACTGAGAGAGAGAGAGAGAGAGAGAGAGAGAGAGAGAGAGAGAGAGAGAGAGAGAGAGAGAGAGAGAGAGAGAGAGAGAGAGAGAGAGAGAGAGAGGAACATTAAGGGCTTTAATTTAAATCCAGCCAACCAGCCAACAGCTGCTATGCATCCCACAACTCTTTACATATATGCAGGAGGCACTGAAGGGACTGAACATTCATCATGTTTAGTATTAATTTGTGTCGCTATTGTCTCACATGAATAGACACACTTTTTTCAGCTATTTTTACCACTTTCACCACTGTACAGACATGCTGTACTGATCGGTCATAATCATGTCAGCAGATGAGTCGGTCAGCTACTCATTCATATCTGCATTCTGATTTAGTGAACAACAGGCCGAACAAACTGTTCATCTGTGTCATCATTATGTTCTTAGGTAGTTAGCATTCATCAGAACTACTATGTAAGGCAGAGCCATTGCAAACTGTCTTCCTCTGTGCAGACCCATACATGGGTTCCTGCTGTTTAATTAAACCTGAATTGACCTGCTGTTATGGCTTAACTATTAATCAAAATTTTATCAAAATCGCAATATGGCCTACTGCAATTTTCAAATCGCAGGAGGTACAATATTTGTTAAAGGCGAAATGTGTCAAAATGCCATTTTAAATTAAATATTGTCGTGCTGCAGAGATGTCCTGGCCTACACATCATATCCTACAGACTTAAAAAATCTTGGTACAGATCCCCGCAAACAAATCACACCATAATCATTTTAATACATTTTTCAATGAAAATGAGAATAATGATGTAAAAATTATAATTTCCTCTAATATCGCAATTGCAATATCAGGCAATTAGATTTTTTTCTAAATCGTTCAGCCCTACCTGCTGTCTGTCTCTCTGTCTCGTCCTTGACTGCAGGTCTGGAATGAAGTTATTTTTAGGGCAAGGCCACTTTGGCCTTTGATAAATAAAAATTTATTAGGACATTGCAGCCAAAATGTAGGGCACCAAGGCCAAAACCAATGGTTATTAAAATCCTTTTTTCAGTCCTTTTTCCTCAACAAAATAAATATCCTAATAGAAAAATGAAGTGCTGCAGTGTGATGCAGCTCATATGTCAGATGGCTCAGACTGCAAAGTTAGTTACATGTCCAGTAACACACGATACCGTAAGTGTAACCCAGGTTATTTTCCGTAGCTACAAATTACAGATGTCCCCTAAACGCCTCACAACATGCAGACTATCGGTAGACGCTACAATTTACCGATGTTCCCTAAACGCCTCATATGCAGGCCACTGCTACTGATAGCGTTGTTGCTGCTCTCAACCCGGTTCATTTTGCTGTATTCTTCATTACAGCGCTGTACATTTAAACTGACTCTAGATCTGCTCAAGCACTCATAGCTCTCTCCTTCTGTTAGCGACTTTCTCGCCAATCCCACAGCTGTTTACACGCTTTTCAGATCTGCTAGTTACTTAGCTTAGCAGTTAGCGATAGCTTAGCAGTTAGCGATGGCTTCTCTCTCTCCCTCTCAGTTTAATTCATAATTCGCTGTTAATGATTACGTTAACGTTACACATATTTGCGGGAGTGGGGGAAATCTCGCGCTACTGTTGATGCTCCGTGATGACGGAGACACTGGGAAACGTGAGTTTGTTTATTTGCTGCGCCACATGTAGTTTTAAATGCGGAAGTCCGCAACTTTCTTTTAAGGCACAACGGCCAGTTCAAAACAGAACATGCCAAACTGGCCGTGTGGAGAGTTAATGTTAGAAGGGGCATTACGGACACGCTCCGGGGCTTCCAGGCACTGGCCGTTGGGCCGTGGTAGGCTTCACTTCCTGCCCTGTGACTGAGGCCTTCAGGGTCTGATGGAGCTCCAAACTTTCTCTGCCTCTACAACACTCGATAAATGGGACCAGAATCACAATTCTCTAAATCTGTGACAAACGTAAGCTAGATTTCCTGAACTCTAGTCCGCCTGTTTGATATTCAGTCAAAAAAAACTTTATTTTTTAATGGCGCAGGACTGTAGCCTACTGACTTTCCCTAGGCAAGTGGCCCAGCGATAACAGCAGAGCTTCCCCAAACTCTGACTGCTAACACTGGGTAAACGTGTTCAGAAGGTTGAATCTGAATCTGTCGAATATCCAACATCAAACTGTCTTTACCGGAGGCTTTTCAGACAGAAAGACCTTGAACGGCACATTGGGAGATTTCCTCTTTTTATAGTCTATAAACTGTTAACATGTTGTGATAGAGTCTAAACTATAAAACACTTTAAACTGTCATGTGAACCGCTGTTTACAATACCTTTGTTGGTGTCAATCAATCATGGTTCTCCAGTAAATTTAAGTGAAATTAAGTCAGCCGCGTCGACAAGGAAGTCAACGAGGAAATTTCGAGAAAGAAGAGATGGCGCTCGAGTTCCGCCAGGAATAAACACTTCTGGTCGAGTTTTTCAGAATAAAAGCGTAATTTCTATAAATCCGCATCACTCAAATATTCACTAGCCTAATAACTTATTTCTGCACAAAAAACAGGCTAATAATTAAGCAACATAATTAAACTATACAATCTATAGGCTACAGTGTGTTTTGTTGTTGTAATTATTTTGTTTAAAATTCCCCTCTACATTTAAACATCTTTTGATTTGTCACTTTTGGACTAGGCTACACAGATTAAACATTATACAGTTCACCTCTCATTGCTATCACAAGATAGACTATAGAGTCTATCTTGAGAGAGAGAGAGAGAGAGAGAGAGAGAGAGAGAGAGAGAGAGGTTTGATTCAGGAAATACAACTGGAGATTTCTGCAAAGTGCACAGTGACTGTAGGCTTGTAATAAGTTCCATAACTCATAATAACGGACTAGAAATACTACGATTTCTCATTTATCTTGGCTAATTTTCAGTCATTGTCAATGGCACTAGCCGAAAATAAATAAATTAAATAAAATACTCGCCCATGTTGCATAGCTTTGTGGGTAAACTGTTACTCTGCTAAATTCCAGTTAGTAGTAGCCTAGTATTAGTAAAACCAGGAGTGCTGCTAGAAATATCAAAATACTGACTAGCCCCTGACAAGATGTCACACTGAATACGGATATTAACAGTTAATCATCCATTTTACTCTAACGGAATAAGAGCTAGAATACTCTGTGTATGTAAACACGGTTTTTCACACCAGTCCTTTCCATGTCAGTCCAGTAGGGGGAGCTACTGATATTTGACAATGAATGTTTCCTGAAGCTCCCCTCCTTAGTTTGCAGTAGCACAATCGTATCTACATGCTGTCTACCAAGACACAAACCAAAAGTTTACCATACTACTGTTGTATCCATATAGGCAGAAAAATAACTTTTACTTTGAGAGTAGAAACAGAATGCAGAGCCATAAAAATATGTATATAATTCCACCCCCCCCCCCTCCTCCAAAGAGCAGGAGTGAAAGTGAAAAACGATTTATTCCAGCATCTTTGCACTCTGCACCATTGCACTACTGTCCCAGTGTTGTTTACATATGTGTGCGTGTATATATATATATACATATACACTTTTTTATACTGTTCTATACTTTTTTATATATATGCATATTTGAGCATAGTAGTTAGATGTTTAGGTTTACCTCTGTTCATTTTGTTGTCCTTGTTTTTAGCTGTATATTTATTTTTTGTTAGTACATTGAGAGCAACGAAAAAACCGGAGTCAAATTCTTTGTATGTGTACATACTTGGCCAATAAAGCTGATTCTGATTCTGAATAGAAAACCAGCCAACCTGCATCGTGCTGTAGCCTGCACAATCCACTAGAGGGCGACGTCACTCCACACAAAAATCTCCTTAACAGATTCCATCACCTTAACACAACTATTACCTGAACACAGAAATTAGCTGCTATCCAGAAAACTCTGTGCATGTCAACACTGTCACCACTCTACTGTGTAAAGACCAGTAATGCTATCACTACTACTATCACTACTACTATCACTACTACTGCTGCTACTGCTACTCATAGTAAATAGTGACTGTTGTGTCGTCGTAACCTACAAGCCTGCGAGACCAGAACTGCTGTGACTGCTATCACTACTACCACTAAACATCGAAGTAACACTGATAAATGAAATAAAATTTAATTATATTTTATAACACTTTAATGATACATTAATGAATTTAATTAATTAAAATGTGCTTTGCAAGCAATAAAAAAGAAGATACATAAAATGTATTAAGATGGGCTAAATAAAATTCCAATTAATGAATTAAAAACAGGCTTACAGAAGAATAAAACCTGCAGATACAATGAGAATAAAACTGATAAAAACGTTACTTTACCAGCCTGCGCTCCTCAGGCAGGACCTTCCAAAGCCCAGGAGCCTGGATGGTAAAAAGAACCTGTGACCTTTGACCTTTAGCCCAGACTTGTCCAGGAAGACACTGAGGTCTCTCTCCGGTCCGTCCATCCTCTGACCAGCTGAGGAGGGAGCTGAGGAGGCTCCACCCCAGCAAGACTGTGGGTGCCGATGACATGGGCCCTAGGGTGCTGGAAACATGGACCAATCGGCTGTGAAGCCTGCAGAGGTATATGTATATAATTACATATAATTAGAGGAGGAAAGAGGAGGAGGAGGAGGAGACAGATGTCAAATGCTTCATAACACCAAGTTAGAGGAGGAAGGGAGAGGAGGAATGCAGCAGTCTGGTGAAAAATAACTCAGTTTGCTCTCTTCAGCTGTTCATATATTTCTTTATTTTAGTGAATTAGTGTCTGATGCAGTGGATTGATGTCACATGTTGTGTGTTTGTCCTTCCAAGCACAGTGATGGAAGTTTTAGTGAACTCAATATGTAGACAACTGTCTGATCAAGCGTGTTTACACGTCATTGATGTTCCTATATTAATCTGGATTATTCCTTATAAGCGTTGGCATCTGTAAATATCATATTTCTTTTAGAACAGCCAGGATGAGAGTATAGCCAGATTTTTATAAACCTGAGTATGTCAGCTGGGATATGCTGACGTTAGCTGAGGCATGTAAACATCTTATCCTGTTTACTGTTGGTTTTTACTGTCTGTGTAAGGTCTGTTTCCATGGTAATATTCAGATTATTCTGTTGATTCATGTATGCATGGATTTATTAAAATAGATATGAATATTTATATAAATAGTTTATCACCAATTTTACTCTAATGGGGATTTGACCGAGTATCCAGAATACTAAACACACATTTTTTTTCATACCAGTCCTTTCCTTGTCAGTCCAGAAGGGGGAGCCACTGACATTTGAGTTTATACTGGTACAATAGTATCTACTACAGACTGTCTACATACTGACATACTGATACTGACATACTAATGTTTGATTGCTTACTTTCTAATTTAATGTAAAGTTCAGGGAGACAGGAACTTTCCATTAATAACTCATTAATAACCTGTAAACCTGCACAAAAGACATGAAAAAATCCCTTAATTAGAGTCTCTGTGAAACTAACCCATGAATAAATCCCTCATAAACTCATGATACTAACCTTACTTTATTAAAGCTGTTATTTTTAATGGATAATTTGTGTTTATGTAATGAGAAATAAAGGATGTTTTGTAGTTCATCCTGGATAACAGCCGCACCATATTGAATGAACAGACTCCAAATCGTTCAAAACATCAAAACAAGGCAATAAAACTGTAATTCAGATTTTCAGATTAACACCCAACATCAACAGGCTGCACATCCACCATCTGTCTGGACTTTCAACCATTCAACACACACACACACACATACACACACACACTTCTTTTATTTGTCTGTTTAGCTCTTTTATTATTACATTATTACACCTCCACATTATTCAGAGCTGAGGTCATCAAAAGTGAGATAATGAAGACAAAGAAGTCCCGGGTCCACTTCCTTTATGGGGGAACTCCAGGATTTATTGCTTGTCTGATCTTGGCTCTCTGGCTTCTAGCTTTGGGGCAACCTTGTTCTTTTTCACAAATCAGCACTGAACTTCCAACGATTGTCCGATTCACTAACAAAGACCAGACCATACTGGAACAGGGACGTGCAGAGAGTCCTTCAGGTGCTCAGATGGAAAAAAGGGGGCATCTACAGTGTCAAACAGTCTGTGGAAAAATCTCTGTGTTTTAGTGCAGCGATGTGGTGTTGTTATCTCCCTTTACTTTACTCATCTGTTATATTTGCTTCTATCTCTTGTCTTTCTGTCTCACTGTCCTCTTCTTTCTCCCCCTCATCTCTCTGCATTTCTGTCTGCTTGTGCTAAATATTAAATAAAACAACTCTAAACAAAATGTAACAATCTTCAGTGGATACATTTTAAGATAAAGTCACTAAATCTATTTTTTCCTTGCATGATGAATATGAAGGTGTGTCAGCTGAGATACAAACTGTTCTCACCTGAACAATGGCCAGAAACTGGAAGCGGTGATGCATTTGACTGGAATGTTTTCCACTGAATAAACACCTTCCTTCTGCCCTTCCCTCCTACACCTCTGATAATAACAACATTTTTTTGTTATGAAGCATACACTAATTTACAGCCATAACTGATGGATATTCAGTCCATATTCACCAGAATGATAGGGATGGAGAGCCTGGAGGGGGGCTGGTGGCTGTCCACACATGGCTTAATGAATAAAGGTTTATTTTAAACCCAATAAATAGAACTATAACATACAAAAGTATTATGAAGTAGGGAAATCAGTAACATAGTGGTGTATGGAGGGCGTGGATGAGTGGACGATGTGCTGTGGAAAAGTGTTGTAGAGTGCAAAAAGAACACAAACTTAAACCAAACAAACGAGAGCTCTGGATGCCAGGGGAGAGAGAGAGACCAACTGACTGACTCATCCAGAATCTACAGTATGGTGAGCAGCCAATCAGAACAGGTGTCATGCAGTTCCACTGACGACCGTCAACACGCTGCCCGTCCGGCTCCTGCAGGGGGAAAAGCACAGAATCAAAGCAGGAGAACTCCCCACAGACAGAGAGAGGGAATACCTAAAATACAAAATAAATTGGTAAAAGAAAATATTCATAGTCTAGGCTATACATGGTCATTTGGGCCTTTTATATGGGTCTAGGCTGCTTGGTCCCCTTGCTGTGTTATAATAGAGAGACAGCACATTTCAGAAACAGGTCTTACAAAGTATTTTATGGATGAAAACAATAAAGTACAGGGCTACAGGGCAATTGAAAGAGACAGACCTACTGCATGAATTGGGCTTATGAATGGACTATGAATTATTATGAATTATTGTTATGAATTATTATTATTGTTATTATTATGACTAATATTATTATTTTAAATCCTTTTTATTTTTTATTTGTTATTTTTTGTTTTACTAAATTGTGTTATTTTAGCTTTGTATTGTGTTGTTTTAACTTCTCTGTAAAGCACCTTGACTCTACCCCTGTGTATGAAACGTGCTCTATAAATAAAAATGCCTTGCCTTGCCATACTGTAGATCAGTTTCTTGAACAGACTTTGACCAAAGTGTTGAGTACAGGCTAAGAGGAAACTCATCTTACCCATATACTGTTTTACAGTGTTTCATACTAAAAGGAATGAATGTCATTTTGACCCTGCTCATGAAAGCTTGGGGTACTAATACAAAAAAAAACAATTTTCTGAAAATGCACAAAAGATGAATATAAAATGATTAGGGGTAAAGGTAACAGATAATAATTACGAAGAGTAGCCTACATGGAACACCTTACGTAATTTCAATCAGGAAGACTATGTATCTCCCCCCTCTCTCTCTCTCTCTAGTGTCATTCAAACTTCTCTCTATCCAATCACAGTTAGCCAACGCATTCCCTCGCTTTTAATATCCAATCCATGCATGCCATCACTTTCCCGCTCCTTCTCGCAGAACCAATCATCTAAGTGGTCGAGAGTATGTACACGTCATTTTCTGTGCCATTACGCTGCTCACGAATGTGTCTGCTGTCTTTCAGTTGCTGTCATTTCAGCTCCTCCTCCTCCTCCTCCTCCTCCTCCTCCTCCTCCTACTCCTCCTCCTCCTCCTCCTCCTCCCCTGCCACAGAGTGATTCCCTGGGGGGGGGGGGGGGGGGGGGGTCCTAATTCTCTCTCATTCCTGACGCCTACGCCTATGCCAAATTCTAGTTCTGTTTTATCCATAAAAATATTCATTGAGCATTTAACCTAGTCTCTCCTGATTGAAGTTCATTTTGATCCTGATTGTGAGTTCTAGTGTTAAATGGTAAACATGATCCCAGTGTGTGTTGTGAAGGTGAGAACAGTTTGTATCGCAGCTGACAGGTTCAGACAACAACCTGGAATGTAACCAGACCTGAGTGTGTAGCAGAGACAACATTTAACACTTGTGGAAAGAAGAAACTGACAATTCAGCACAACAATATGTTTTATTACATTTTTTTAGGCCATAGTCACTTTCAATATTTAATTTTCAGGTCATATTCATTGCCGTGTGATCCCATATTTATTGTTACCACGTCGAATTCGTCGTCCCGTCATACCAAACCGTATAGTTTGCCGCGTCGACCGGCTGCCCGAGACCACCATCATGTCACTGCTCTTCTTTTAAATACATTATACATACATACCGGTTGTGTAGGCAGTTATAGGCAGTGTAGTTGTGAAGTTGTAGTTGTAGTTGTATTGGCACGGCCACGACCACCATCATGTCACTGCTCCTCTTTTAAACGTGCTGCCACAGGCTTAGACCTTGGCTCTGGGCGTTAGTGAGTTTGTCAGGTCTGTTAGTCAATGTCGCAGTAAACCCTTGTTCGTCTTGGACGATGGTAAATGTGAAACGGCCCATTCGAACGCTCAGTGGTAATGGGAAAAAAACGACCACCACACTGAAAACTCGGCAGAAGAAGCTTGACAACCGCCTCGCCCAATTAATGTATCGCTCTTTTGTCCATTGCCTGAATGGTATTTTCAAACGCGCGCTCCCGGGAAAAGCTGTGTAACAACAAAAAAAAGTAAGCAGCCAAGCCTTACTCTGTGTTTGTCTGTCCCGTATGTCATCATCTACACTCCTCCCGGCCGAGTTTTAATCTCGTTTATAACCATTCCCTCGCTTTCAATATCCAATCCATGCATGCCATCACTTTCCCGCTCCTTCTCGCAGAACCAATCATCTAAGTGGTCGAGAGTATGTACA
>NW_027282586.1:0-96775 GCF_046629955.1 Centroberyx affinis | reverse complement strand
TGAATGCATTTTCCAGTTCAGAGCTGTTAGTGCTATTATGATATTAAGCTCATTTAGGTGTACACACTCAAAAATTCTGTACATCAAACATGTACACCTGCCATTAATTGTTCTTATACAATTGTTTCATCTAAGTTTCATCCAAGCAATCTGATTGGTCAAAGACACATTCCAAGCATGCTGGTTAATTCCCACAAGGCACGAGTAGCCCTACTTTATTGGTTACTATGCAAACTCTTGAGGTAACCAGGAAACTAGTGAGTGATCTTTCTTGTTTTCTGTTTTATTCTTTTGTATATTACTTGGAAAAAAAACTTTCCAGTCTATATGTGTGGTGTATAAAAGACATTTTACTGTTGAGGAGGTTCTTTACTGTATGAGTACTTCAGTGCTGTCGATGGTACTCAGCTGTGCGTGGTAAATACTGCATCACCACTGCACCCGTAATCGTGGTAAAAGGTGCCCTCTTGGGTATTATTGCAATATTAAATAAACTCCAAAAAGCATTGAATCTGGCTTTGGACGAGAACTATTCATGTTGACAAATGTTGATTGAAGATCATAGATGTCACATATCTATCATAGGTGTGATTCCTATTTTAGGATGGATTTTCTATGTTAAGCCATGACAATAAAGGCTTTTTAAATTTCAAGCTCCAAGTCTCTTCCCTCCTTACTGGATTTAGAGTGCCTTGGACTTTGTGTGTACAGCTCAAGAGTTTTTGGGGGTTTTTTTCTCACTGGAGGCTTTCAATCTTAGAGCTAGTATCTCAGTTTTCTATGGATTTTCCTATGTGTTCTGCAGGGTAAATGGTACCATACCCAGCAATGTAGAGATCCGAGACAACGTCCTGACCTTTAAAGGGCCGATCACATATGACCTGGAAGGTACCTATGTGTGCGATGCAACCAACAGCATTGGGACGAGATCAGCCTCCGTGGAGATTGGCATCATAGGTACGGTTAACTGTGTCACTTGGCTCCTATGATGACATCAAACAAAACAACATAAATACTACTGTTACTACTACTATGCACAGCTACTACTTCTACTTCCACATTTCTCTAATTGCCTTTACTGCACCTATATTTGATCAAAGCTAAATAATGCATTTGTTTGAATATTTGTTGCTGTGCTGTTTTTTTTCCTCAGAAAAGCCATTGCCCCAGGTTGCAACAAGTGATGTCATCAGTGTAATTGCTTTATTATTGGCTGCTGGGGTGCTCATGGGCATTACTGTCACCGTCCTGGTGCTCAAAATAAGAAGTCGGAAAGATGACGACTCGTACGTACACCGTCTGTTACCTCTTTCCCTTTACCTCATATGCTCTTTTCCACCCAAATGCTTTTAATTCCTTATTGCCATCCTCATCCTCCAATTTATATTCTCACTTTCTCTTTGATCAGTAATGACTCGCCCTCCCAAAAACTGTCCCAACCTGTAAGGAAAAGGCCAGGGGATGACATCCAGGTACGGTGTGTGTTGTGTTGTGTATAAATGTAGAGCAGACTGTATTTCCCAGTCTCTGTTTTCATTAGACATTGCGTGTTCAAATAGTTGCCAGAAGTGTAACCATGTAATGTAACTGGTAAGTCATTGCATAACACTGATTTTGTGAATGTGTAGACATAAATAATTTAAATATGTTTGTGTGTAACTGTCTGTCTATGTACATTATGTATTTATGTACCGTAAAACTTCCAATAACTTTATTTACCTCAACAAAAGAGAGTGCCAGGCCTTTATTGGAGACAGACTATTATTTGAGACAGGCCATTATATTTCCACTATATTTTAGTAATTTTAATGATATTTTAGGGTATAAATGTATACATTTAAACTTCTTCCTGGTAGTTCTGCCATACTTTTTTTTTTTTTTTACCTGGCTTTTATTAGGGACCAGCCTTTATTGACACATACACATATGTATGTACAGTATGTACAGTAGCGAAATCCTGACATGCCTCTTGTCTCTCCACAGCATCCTGGGAAGTTTTATGAGGAGCTTCCCAACACAGCAGACTATGTGAGCTACAGGCTGGCCTGTAACAAGGAGGACTACCCGGAGCCCTACTCCCCTCCGATCAACCCCCCTCTCTCATTTCTGCCCCAGCACCCCTACCACTCCTCACAGCCTCCCGCTGCCACCAGCAGCAGCACCACCTCCTTCACCCAGGCCACTTCCAGAAATACCTTCTCTCCCCCTTCACACACCACTGCCATCTTTAAATACCCCTCCGTACCGGGCTTGTCCTCTCCTCCGCCGGGAGTCGCTCCGTACACGTTTCCCAAAGAACAATACGTCTGACTCAACCCTCACTACAGACTCGAGCCTCTCCAGTGATCTCAGATGAGACGACCCTATTCAAACCCTAACCTTTCCCATGAGGGGGTCGGACAAGCGTGTCTGGGACTGGACTACTGGTAGCAGGCAGTGTCTACCCGCTGCCTGTCTACCCATCGGAGATGGCCCTGTTACTTTGGCAGCAGATGGAGGTCAAAGAACAAAGGAATTCAGACAAGGGATGAGCTTTTTGTTTTTGGGCTTAGAATTAAGTCCAATTGTGAAACATTTTCTGTCTTCTGTCCTGTGTTTTATTGTGTATCTATTCTTTGAGAAGAGGAGATTGTTGGACCAGCTGTTGAACGCTTGCCAGCAAGGTTAAGTCATAGGGTTAGAGTTCACTGAAGATGAAGTTACAGATGATTTGGCTTTCAGTGGAAATGAGTTTGGAGGGCGTTTATATCACACAAATCTATTATATTTGGTGGGAAATTACTTCAAACTGAATGGATGAGATTATCTCCTAATGTCCAGTGCAGTTGACCCCATACTTTGTCCTCTATGATATTATTTTATAAAAAAAAAAAAAGATTCCTACTCTATCTCTCATGCTCGGTCTCTCTCTATCCTGCGATCATGCGCTCCCAAGTCCAACAAACTGACCAGTGCTTCCACTGGAGAGCAGAAGAACTCACCTATTTGTTTTACTCCCTGTGCTGATGTAATACTTTTACTGTACTTGTACTTTTGTATCATGTATGTTTTTCTTTGCAAAGAAAATTTTTATTTACTGACGACTTTTTGTGGGTTTATCAAATTGATGTTTTTATTTGTGGTCATCTGTGGGTTTTAGTATTCATTGACACTGGCTGTTCAAGAACCTTGCATTTTTAGCATAAATAAAAATGACCATGTTAACGTAAATCAACAGTGTGCTACTAGACTGAAAACCACAAAACCATCCAAGTTCTTCTACTGTTTTTTTCACTCTATAAAGGTTACTTTCAAATATGTAATCAATTACAGATCAGTGATTACCTGCATAGAATTATAATCAGTGCTGTAACACAGAGGCATACACAAACTCAGTAATGTAATCTGATTACTTTGAGGTACCTTTGAGTTACTTTGCCTCAAAAATCCATATGGGCTCCAAAATTAGTTTTATTCCAATTAAAAGACTGCAATTTATACAGTGTAGTTATCATCATCTATAGTATCCACCATTATTTCAAGATAATATCAAGAATTTCAAGAATATGCACTGGAAGTATCTGATGTGTGTTTTCAAACATGTCAATAATAATATTTAATTTTCTTCATTCTTTTTCCTTTCAAAAAGGTTTTTGAGTAATTCTACAGGTAATTTACTCACAGGTATCTGATTATATTGGATTACAGTTACCATTTTTTGTGATCAGATAACTGTAATCCTGTCACTCCCTCACCGTGCTAAGAGGTGACATCACACAGTGACATCACACAGTGAGTGAGTTTTAGTTTCAGCCAGAGCCGCTGGCTGCCCTTTCCAGCTGCTGCTGAAGCTGCCTCTGTGGCCTGACCACAAATCCCTGACTCCCTGAGTCAACTATACCTGATATGGCGACAAACCCACAGCACCCAGCTTCCACGGGGCGTAACCTGGTTTTCCATCCTCGTCATTCAGCTCCGGCTGCCAGCTCAGCGTATCTAAGCTTGTTCCTTTCATGCGCCTCATCTGCTGCACCTTCCGTAAGCTCTGTAAAGTAAACAGTTTGCTGAGTATTAGACTGCAATACAACAGCAGGTCTCAGGCTGGTGCTGACTCTCTGTGGTGGGACTGCAAGTTGCTGCCTCATGTCTTCAGCCCTTATTTTCCAATCCCTTGCTTTCGCTTACTGCTCTAACTCCAGTGAGGATAAATCATTCCTGATTTCATCACTTTCACGGATGAAGCCAATTTGATTTGTAGGGCTCTGTCTTAATTTCTGTTAATTTGCCCAACAAACCTGCAGTGGGTGTCATATTACTTAATTTTAAGGTTCAGGAGAGACTGCGTCACCCCCTGATGGTCAGTGACTGAAACACAATCTGTACTCATGCAGTCCTGCTGGTCATTCATAATTCAAATTGTGCATTGTATTGAGAGGAGCACACTTATTTAACAATATAGTGTGTAGTACCATGTATATATATTTTACGTCTATTGCAAGTGATCAGTATTGTATTTTAAAGATTTTTACTTTCAGTTACTTTAAGTACAATAATGGATGACGTTATGTAGAGGTACATACAACAAATAGAAAATGCACCTAAAAAATCTCAGTTGTATTAAATTAAACAACATATGTTTTTCCTATAAGATGTATTCAAGTCTACGTAAAACATCAAGGTGCTACATATACCTGTCATTATATTATGGTGGGGGTTTTTTTTTAAGTGAGTGAAATATGAATGGGAATGGAATGGGATATGAGACTTTGGGATGAGACTTTCCGATCAGTCTCTGCTTAATGCTCGTTCCAAGGAGAAAGGTTTTTGACAGTATGTTCCTAATTCAAAAGTGTTTCTACATTTTTAATTTTTTAATTAATTTGATTACTTAATCTTGTTCTTATATGGATATGGCTGATAGGCTAAAGCCGTCTCACACTGTGGCCCTCGGTGTCTGTTTAGGTTCTGCTGCAATTCAGTCCTCCTCTCTGCCAAGTGAAGAAAACTGATCGCCGTCTTGCATTCATTCATGACTGTCTCACATTACATACTCATAATGTCACTTACTAGCTCTCCCTCCCCCCCCCCCCCCCCCCCTCTCTCTCTCTGTCAGTCATAAACACAAAAACATATAACTGACCTGACATTCACATAGACAAAGTCAGTGTAAAAAATGTTCAATACGAATCATTCTTGCAGAGGTGAAATTAGGTGTAAATACAGGATAGGCAGCATGCAGAGAGGAAACACAGGCCATTGCTGCAAGATGCCAGATTTCTAAATCTATTTTAATCCTAATCCCATCAGTAGTGTTTACTCTGCTCTCTGGTCCTTACGTTACCTCTCAACCAAATTATCATCGCGACTGCAGAGAGCAGCAGTGCATGCAGCCATCCGAGCAGCAGTGGTCAAGTAATTTTCACAACCCACCCAACACCACTGGGGATACTTTACTATTGTCTTCACTAAACAAATTACTACATGTCTCTGTTTTGGCTTTGCTGAGCTCATCACCTCCCTTGGCACTTGGAAAGTCTTGCTGTCTGTGTAAGGGGTGAGATTTTTTCACATTAAGGTTGTACTGAAAAAGCACAAAACATGGGTAAAGAATCTCTATGAGGGTATAAATCCTATTTAATTCCTCTTTCTAGATAATGCGTGTGTGTGTGTGTGTGTGTGTGTGTGTGTACAAGTGTGTTTATGTCTGTATGCAGACACGTGGCTGTTTGCAACTACACTCATCAGCATTCCCATTAAGTTACTGTTGTCACACCACTGTGTCCACAGCAGGTACAGGGTGAAAGACAGTAGGGAGAAATTTGGAGGCCATGAATCACTGTGTGAGGATCTAGGAATGCTGATGTTAAGAATATGGATGCAAGTTATTTACAGCGATGACTGATCGTTATTGATTCTGGTAAAATGGGAGATATAGAAGTGGAGATTGGTATGGAAGGTCTGTGTGAAGGAATGTTGATGTTAAGAGTATGGATGTCAGTTATTAGTTAATGTGCATGTGTGTGCGTATGTGCATGTGCATATGTGTGTGTGTGTGTGTGTGTGTGTGCGTGTGAGCATGGAACGCTAACCTGTCCATCCATCCATCTTGCATAATAGATGAGTTCAGTATCACCGTGTCATTCTAGCCCTGCTGTAAGAGAGAGATAGAGAGAGAGAAAGAGAAAGAGAGAGGGAGGGAGGTAGAAGCATAAATAATTTAGCCCAAATCAGTTTAGTGACCCTCAGTCCTTTCCTACTCTCAGTCTAATGAAGCCAGTGCCTGCGAGTGGATTCTCTGTGAAACTACTGGATCAAAGAGTGGAAGTTGGGGAAACTTATAATAGTTTTTGTAATCCAAAAGCTTAAAAATTTTTTTTGGTGAAGAGGTTGTGGGACTGAGTATCATCATGATACCATGGTGGCCCAACTGCTAGGGCTGCACTCCCTCTTTCTGCTTGCGAGCCTGTTTACCTCTACGGCACATGGTGAGTCTTTTCTAAACTAAAATTGAAACTGCTTTCCACTTACCTGTTCTTCGGTAAACAGGTACTGTAAGTGTAAAGTTAGATTTAAAATTACACGGCTTATCAGTAGCCGTGGTGGGAAGAGTACTAGAATGTCCCAATCAAGTAGAAGTACTTTGATATGTTACTTTGCTGATATTTTACTTAAGTAGAAGTAAAAGTACCAGAGTAAAACTCTACTGAAGTAAAAGTAAAAAGTAGCTCATTTAAAATGTAATTTAAAATGAGTAAAATTTACTGAGTAACTTTTTAGAAAAGAGAACATTGCTAGCTGTGATCTTTCCCATGCAACTCTAAAAGGATGAGAGGACAGAGTTCAAACTTGATTCTTTTAATTGAAATATTTGGAAAATTACACAACGAAGTGCACAAAGTAAAGCCAGATTACTCTTCTTTTCTTTGACCATTTCAGCTGGGGGGGCCAGGCTGGGGCCAGTTGTACTGGTCGGGGGGCCAGTTACATTAGACCTTATTGTTCTCATATAGTTTTCCTCACTGCATTGCGGGCATTTCAGCACCATGGAGCAGACCCGGTTCTAGACTGCTTTGATTAGGTGGTCAGTAACAGATGTTGATTGGTTTTTATCTAAAGCCATAGTAAGTAATACATCATTTCTTAAATTTGAAAGCAGATATTGAGGCAGAGGCAGGCAGTTATGGTCAAGGTGAATATTTAGTGTTTCTTTGCAGAGTTACAGAGGTGACAGTCACATGATATGGATGTTTATTGGGTTGAACAGACACAGGAACAGTGAACAGGCAGTAGCACTAGTAGTAGCAGTAGCAGAATATTTATGGTTCTATTGGATAACAAGAGAGGAAATATTAGTGGCAGTGAGATTAGACAAGCAATTACACAATGGACTCGTCAGAATAATCACTAATATTAAGCATTCAGATGAGTATAAGCATAGTCAAGGATATCGGTGGCAATAGGTGGCATATTTAGAATGAATGAACTTTAGCACTGAAACAGCAATAGAGTAATTGGGATGCATGATTGTGGACAGAATGATTAGATTGACTGATTGATCAGATCGAATTTATGATCCGATATGTGCGTTATTCTTATTTCCACATTACTGTACACTTTGGTGACATAATGGAAACCTGTTTACTTGATAGAATAAAAATCCTGCTTGAAGAAAAATGGATAAGGACGAAGATGAACTTGTAGGAGCTTTCGCAGTGGGAAGAGGGAGGTGAAGTTATTCCGGACAGGACATTCGTAAAATGGTCTTTGAACATGTTTTCTATCAGAAATACAGTTTACTGGTATTATTAATGAATTTAAAAGCCTCCCTCTTGCCCCCGTTTCTGTGTCTCGCTCTCCAGGCCTCCATGGTGCTGACAGGGCGCACAGCGCTATGTGGACTTGTAGCTTCTTCTCAGGCCCAAACATAAGGATCTCGTTCCCACGTGTTACTAAGTCGTGGCCATGCATTATTTTATTTACATCCATAGTTCCGCATTAAGGGGTCCGACTAGAAAATGTGTTGGGTTACTTTTGTGTTCCGCTTTGCCACAGTATGATCGCAAAAAATAATTCTGTGATAATTATTTCAGACTCTGCATTTAGGGGGGCCACAGGGGGGGCCAAGCTTGTTGTCACGGGGGCACTGGCCCCCCCTCAGAACCGCCATTGCTTCTTTGCTGACTGGCTGTTCATTGGCTCCACAATTTGTCAATTTACTATTGTCCAGTTTCTGATGCTAATGGAGCCACAAAATTTGTAGATAAAATGTAGCAAACAATAATTCAGTAAAAATGTACTCAAGTAAAAGTAAAATTACTGACTTTAAAAAATACTCACAAAAGTGCAAGTACACAAAAAAGCTTCTTACAGTAACGTGAGTAAAAGTAATTAGTTACTTCCACCCTTGATCAAAAGAATAATAGAATTGGTATAGTTAGTGTGTACTTAAAGGTAAATAGAACCACTAACTTAATCTGTTTCTGTTGATGCCATATATGATAAGAATTACTGTAGATAGCATGTGAGAGAGAGAGAGAGAGAGAGGGCGAGGAAGAAAAAGACAAGAGGTGGTTTGACTGCCAGTGGAAATGTTAATTGAGTAATCCTGTATCCATTTTGGGATCCCCCTGTTAACCTATTACAGTGTGTTTGAATCCTCTTGGCCATCTCACAGTGTAACCAATCCTGTAACTCAACACGTAGCGGGCCACACAACACCGCCATCTCCTTTACCTTCACGTGCACGTTTGCGTGTGTCCATGTGTTCTCTCCCTTCTCCAGCGGCGGACATCATTAAAACCGGGGAGGTGGTGTATAATGAGGTGCATGTGTACGGGGTGCTGGACAGAGCGGTGATCCTGGAGTGCGGTAGCACCTTACCTGACATGTACATATGGAGTTTCACCAAGCCGGGCACCGAAGCCATCAAAGCTATTGTGTATGACTTTGGGAAAGGGCAGAAGATCCAGAAGCTGGCCCAGACGCTCGGAGGCGTGAGGGTGATCTCCAACAGTGCCTCTGTCAGCATCGACAAGCTGCCGCTGGCTGCACAGGGCCTGTACACCTGCCAGGCCGTGTACGACACAGACAAGGGCGCAATACTCTACTACTACTATGTACACCTTGTTGTCCGTGGTAAGACACACAGTACTGCACTCAGAAACACAACGTACCTACTGTGTAAGGCGTAGCTAGGAATTATGGGCCCCTTATGCCAGTGGTTCTCTGGGGGGTCGTGAGATTAATTTCGGGGGCCGAAAGGTGATTTATTGGATATATTAAAAAAAACGACTATAAAAATGTATTGTCATGTCTATTTTTTGATTTTTTTCCTCTAATTTTTGGCTTTTTTCTTGTGAAATACTTTATAGTTTTCAGCCTCCTCTGATAATGGAAACGAGCTGAAAAGGAAAATCATTCCTTATATCATTCTTTCTTTATGCACTCCTGTAACGGGGGTTCGTCAGTAGGCATCGAGTCGTTTTAAGGGGTCATGAGCCAAAAACGTTTAGAACCACTGACTTATGCACAGGTGGCGACTCTGCCCCCCCTCTTTCCTCTCATCCCCTCATCCCTAGTATTACTCCATCTATGTCCAGTTGTCCACCCATCCACAACTCAAACGCACCTCTACACATTCATTTACTGTTCAATTATCAGACACATCTCTAATTGAAATTATGGGTTTTGGGCCCTAACCTGATAGCATTAAGCGGCTGTCATAACCAAACTTTCACCTGTTCAAAATCTGATAGGGAGGACAATTTCGGGCTTCTTCCAGTTTGTCTCTGATCACATGACACAAAAGTTGCTGTATCATATGTTTGAGAAAGTTAAATTTGTTTGCAGTTTTGTAAATTTCAACCAAATCCTGTTTCAAAACCAGAGCAGTGTGAAATAAAAGTATAAAATATTTAGAAATAAACACTTGAGGACCACAAAAGGCATTTTAGTCCAGACCCTTTAGGGGCCCTCCCTCAGTTTGAGGCCCTGGGTAGTTCATACCCCTATTCCCCCTATTATGGCGCCCCAGACTGCAGGTGAAAAAGTATTATTACCTGTCTGGGACAAGGTGTTCTATATAATGTCTGTTCATCAGCTTTAGTGACAATACACATATCTAAATGTTGTGTAGACTCTTTGTATTGGACACTATGTGACTTTCTCTCGAATGCAGTTCCGGTCAGTAAGCCTTATGTCATACCGAGTGAAGCGTCTCCAGTGGAAGGATCTTCAATGTGGATGCAGTGCCGCCTGGAGTCTGGGACTGCACCTCTGCGCTATGAATGGAAGCATGAAACCCGCGATGGTGTCTCCAGAACATTTGCGCAGGGCAACAGCAGCGTGGTCAACGTGACCGATGTCAACCGCAACCACACAGGCTGGTACCGCTGTCTGGCCAGCAACGAAGTCAACCAAGAGCGCTCTGACCGCATATGGCTGGACATCATCTGTGAGTAGAATAGATTATGGAGCATTTTTGGGGTCTTCACTTAACTATCCTTTCATTAATCATGGTGCTTGTAAGGGGTAAAACTGACAGGAGCACTTTTCATGATCACTGGCTTATATCACATTAATAATAACCTGAACAAGAGCTTCATAACACATTCATGTCACATTCATATAATACTACCGATTCAAATACTGATTCTGACCTGAATGTTGGCTTTCATTATGGTGTTTGTGTAAAACTTTTGTGAGGTAATGGTGGAACAGTTTGTCATTTTATGTAAAAAAGAATCTAAATAAAAGCCCTCTTGGCAATTGCCATTCAAAAAAATATGGCACTGACTTAAAACTACAAACCTCATATGTCCAGATTGCAAAACAGGAATTCAGTATGAGCAAGCTTGATTCCTATGGTTTGCGCCTATTCAATCTGATGTGGATCGCTCTTTGGCATTTGTCATGTGTGATTAATCGATAATTTGCGAGGTCATGCATGCCTAACATTTGTCATGCTCAGACTCATCGAATCGCAGAGCAACCAACCAAAATGTCACCATGTAACTTGCCTTGAATGATAACTTACATTGTCTAGTAATTCAATGTTGCACTGTTTGATTTTTTTAATCATAGTTCAGCTTTTGCGGACAACTACAAATCTCTACTTTGCATGACTTGGATTTACTACTGGTCTCTGGCAATTGTTTTTCAATTGTCTGTATTGGCTTCTGCTTGGCACTGACACTGCATGTCTACAGATCCTGTCCTCTTGTCTCAAGTCAGCTAAATTGAGGCTTGATTGCTTTGACTTTACAAAGAATACGGCTGTTAAGTACTGTCTGTTTACTACTGTACTAAAGTACTACTGCAGGTTTACTAAAACACCCACCGGGGCCAAGAGATTTCTCAGACAATTAATATAAAGGAAAAAGTGGAAGAAAGATAATTCACTTTTCTTGCTATGACCTATTGACAGTTTCTTTCTGAGCACTCTGGTTCAGAAGTCAAGTTCAAGTTCAAGTCACTTAATTCTGGATGGATAGCGAGACCAGGAAAATTTGAATTATAGTTGAAGCAGCCTCCAGTGTATTGCATAAAATTGATATAATGTAAAAATAGGGTAGTGCAATAAAGAAAATATTTTGCTTTTACAAAAAGGTAAGCCTTTATAATCAGTCCTTCTCACATTAGGCATGAGGAATTTGTATTTCCTGGTGCTGAAGAACTGCTTCCTCTTCACAATGACAAATTAACTTTTCAGCAAGAGAAGTCCTGAACCCCAGAAAGCATTGTGTGGTCTTGACTCATTTTAAACATCTACAAGCCAATCGAACCCATGTTGGCCTAATGTTTGCCCACTATGGACCCAAATTTGGTCATTTTGAAAATAGGGGCCTGCCCCTAAGGAAAGACATAAAGACAACAAAGAGAGGTCAATAGTGAATCTGAACTTGCCAGTTAATAAATTCAAGCAATTGTTAAATGGACATTTGTGTAGATATCAGTTGTGCCCATTACAAGTGTCAGGTTTTAACACTTGTAAGGGGTAAGTGTTAATGCCAATGTCAAAAATGTCTTCCATAGCCCAGTATTACCTACGGAAGAGTATTAGGGTTTTTTTTATTAGGGTTTGATTTTTTTTTTTGAAAAAGGGGAGAGGGGGGTAATATTCTGAGAAAAAACTCAGAAATTCTGAGATTAAAGTCAGAAATTTGTGTAAAAAGTTTTTCTTTTACTTTCTTTTTTACTGCATCTGTCTCTTTCATCATCAGCCTATATGTGTGATCCAATGCTTCACAGTCAAACAAGAGGTTGCTTAATGTGTTTATGTCCTCTCTCCCCAGATGGCCCGGATGTTCCTCAGATAGATGTGAGTCCGTACAGTGTGACAGAGCGGGGCTACTCGGCCCTGGAAAGAGAGACTGTTTCTTTACTGTGTCAAGCCCAGTCCAACCCGGCCAGCCAGTACGTCTGGTTCTACAACAACTCCCAGATCTCCGGTGGACAGCAGTACACCATCCCCAGGATCCTCCGCATGAACGCTGGCACCTACGCTTGCCTGGCACTGAACACCTACCGCAACACCCGCTCCAAAAAAACCATCACCCTGACCGTCTACTGTGAGTTTCGCCTCTAACCTTTGACCTTGGATCGTGCCATTAGCCATCCTTATCTTCTGTGAACCTCACCTCTCAGTCCTAAGCTGTGTTCTTCCATCTTGGCACTGTCAATACGAAAGGGTGTAAAAGATTGAAATGTAATTTTCATATATTTTAGCGAATCATCCAAACTTGATCATTTTACAGGACTGAAGAACGCAACCCAGGATTCAAATCACTTTTGATTTCCTTCTTCATTAAAACCAAATCCCTGAAGTACTGCTACCTGATCTTTTTACCCGTTCAATAATTAAACCTCTCCTGATTTCAGTGTTAAGCATAAACCGCTCTACTCTCACTGCCTTCTGTTTTCCTGTGTCGACTTTCTGACTCCATTACATCATCTCTCACATTTCAACGACTCAAAGACATCCAAACCTAACGTGTGAGCTGGCAAATGCACCTGCACACATGCAGTCATTCGCTTACACACCAGCCCTTCCTGGCACACACACACACACACACACACACACACACACAGACACACAGCAGAGTGTGGGAATGCAGCAGACCTATTCTCCTGTTTGGACCGTCGGGGAAGGTGATGGCACTCTGACAGGTACCTCGCTGTGATGTCACAGCCATGGCAAGCGTTGGTTGGCTAGTAGGCCAGTGCTTGTCATACTGCTCTCCTGTTTTCTTTTGCTGGCACCACATAAACTCTGCATTTATATTAGTTGCACAGGGCATGCGCCTAATCTAACACAAAGTCCATCACCCCAGAGAGCTATGGAGCGAGGAAAAAGTGATTCAAGGCAACACATCAGGCAGTTTGTAAGTTTTCATAATGAATAACCAAATATAATAAAGGATTTTTAACCTACGTTGGAGTGCTGTGGATCACTTTTTCCTCATGACTACAAGACCCTTTTTATTCCATAGAGCACTCAACCCCTCTGCCTTTAACATCAGAAGTTAAGAAGCTTTCCAGCCTATCTGTTTTTCAGGAGCTAATGGCCCAATCTCAATGTCCGCACTCATAGACTCACGGACTTTGACGCGCGTTCCCGACAAGTCAGGGGGTTCAGGGCTGTGAAATCGGTAAGTGCACAAGGGCTCACTGCTGGACTTTATGAGCCCTTTATGCAGACTTTCAGCAAGTCCGCATTTCTGTAGACTTTGCTTGAGGGAATTATCCACAGTTCATGTGACGTTAATATTTATGTATGTGGAAAATATAAGCCAAATACACCCGATACAAAAGAAAAAAAAAAACATAATTAAGGAAAAATAACCACAAAAAAACAAGAACTTAGAAACGGGAATGAAAGGGTGAACTACATGCAAGACAGTTAAAAGAGAAAACATTGCAACATTAAAACAGAACAAACATTTCATTTCAGAAAAAAAAAAAAGTTTTCCTAAACGTTTAAGAGCTAATGTAAGAGCTAATTTAAAAGCTAATGTAATATAGCCTTTTGCTTTCTTATGTGCTTATTTGTGCTCATTAAGCTTTCTTAAAAGTACCTTTTGTTTACAATGTACCTCCTACTTTTTTGTTATCTTTTTATATATATATATATTTTTCATATTGTCTGGTAGAATGAAGTGTATGTTCTATATCCATTAGCACAGTATAAACATACGTAGGCCTATTTAACATTATTCATCAACATTTTTTTCATTTTAGCTTAATAATGCTGTTTACTCAAAAGCGCAAACAAAGAGTAAATTATAAATTGATTAATTGATGGGAGATAGTAACGTCTGGAGTCGTCAAGGCAACACGTGATGCCACAAAGTGCTGTCCCATTCCTCCTATACCATTTTGCGCCCTCATGACTTCTCGCACTCAGGCACTACAGCTGCGCACACAGGTGACGTCAATTAAGTCTGTGAGGGCTCAGGGCTCAGTCTGAAGGGGGGACATTGGGATTGGGCCATAGAGCGCTCCCTTTTTTACACACATCTTGCACATTAGAAAATATAGTAAGGTTGTGTGCTTTATCTGAAATGAGACAGAAGACGACATCTAGTCAAAAGCATATTTCTTCTTGTATAATTTTAGTAAGCTGATTTATCCCCAACATACTTAATATTGTAGCCCCACAGGCATTCTGTCGTCTCCTGATGACGTGCTGTATCCTCGCTGTGCACATCACTGCCTTGTTACGTCGTATCTTATCCCCACAGACCCACCTGACGGTTCCCCCTCCTGCTCTGTGGAGCCGGCTCTGAATCACACCTCTCTGAGACTGCTGTGCTCCTGGCCCGGTGGACTACCCTCCCCCTCCCTCCACTGGACTGGAGGCCAGCTAGGCTTGGAACAAGATGTGGCTGGCCCAGGACATGAAACAGATAAACTGACCAACAATATCACCTTGCTGCAGTCTGTAGTCCAGACTTCCAACAATACCTTGTTCACATGCATGGGCTCTCATGCTGCGCTCGAGCATGCTACACATTGCAGCGTACGCACGTGTGAGTGTAGAAACAAAAACAAAGCACAATAAAAAAGCAAGAAAGAAGTTACAAGAAAGACAAAATTTTGTATTGTATGCTCATAATTTGCATATGATATACACCGTTATCCTTCACTTTCTCACACGTTACTCCAACTTGCTCCTCTACACCAGATTCTCCCCCTGCAGAGCCGGTATGTTTTGCCTATGCGACCCGTAACAAGCAGTATCTGATGCTGTCCTGCACCTGGAACGGAGGGGCCCCGAGGGCCTTGCTGTGGTGGGAGGGTCCAGGCGGCGAGGGCCAGGCGGCAGAAGAGAACTCCAACATCCTGGTACTTCGCTACGGCACCGCCCACAGTGGCCAGGCCTACACCTGCCATGCTAGGCACCCACTTCTGGCCCAGACCAAGACCTGCATGCTCACACTGGGTTAGTGCACCCTGTTCTTCTTACAGTGCATTACAGGGAATGTTCATTCATTCATTTATTCATATATTCCCTTGTCACCTGCAGAGGCTCCAGTGTTGATGACACAGCGCAGTGTTGTGTCTGTATACGAGGGGAATGACGTCCAGCTTACCTGCATCTTGACAGCCAACTATCCTCCAGCCAGTCAAATCACCTGGTTCAACAACCAGAGAAAGGAAGTGTGGGACACTCCTATGAAGTACCAGTTGCAGCGGGCCGCTGCCTGGGCCAACCTGACCGTGCGAGAGGCAGATGGGACACAAGACAGCGGCAAGTACTGGTGCTCTGCTTCCAACGCAGTGGGAGGAACCGAGATCCCCGTAACATTACTGGTTATGAGTAAGAACTGGTTTTCTCATTAACGCTTATCTCCTGTTTTCCTACCAGAAATCTTTGACACGTTCAGTAGCTTGTGTTTCTGTTTGGCTGTCTCTGTCCCTTCCTCAGGATACCCCATGCCCCCTAATGCGACCCTGGTCAAAGTGAAGTACAGCAGCCCTAAGCGCAGCGAGGTGGAGGTGGAGTGGAAGATAGAGGATGATGAAGAGAAAGACAGAAGGTTGACGCATTTCATCTTGGAGCACAGATGGGTGAAGGACCGCCCAGCGAGGAGAAGCAGCAATGTTTCAAAGGGAGAGGAGGAGAGGGAGGAGAGGAGCGGTACCCCAGTCTGGCTGCGCACCATCGTCGAGGACCCAGAAGTCCGAAGTCACACGCTGGGAAGACTCGCGCCCATCCTCACCTACCAGTTCCGCATCACACCCGTCAACCACCGGACCATTGGATACCCTTCGGCAACAAAGACTCCAGGTAAGTGAAATGGAGTAATGAAAGTGTGGCTGGAAATGTGGTTGCTGGTGGAGAAGTGAGGAAGAGAGAGGGATTTGAGTGAGGGATATCTTGTGATGAACTTTGAACTTTGGTAGTACCTTGGGTTGCGCACCTTCCTGGCCATGATGTAACACCACAATCGGTGATTCTCTGTTATCTGTTGCTACAGTGCTCTGTTAGAGGCAACTGGAAAATTGTGTTTATCGCCTATTTACAATTATTGACGTACTATTGATGTATCTAACATACTATTTTCTTCATTCCATCGGCAAAATTTTCCTCCGACCATGTTTCGGTGCTACACTAAATGCTAAACATAAAGAAAGCGATTCACTTAAAAACAACTCTGCAGCTTGACTATTTTTTTTATACATTGTCAGAATCTGCTTTGTTCACGTTCGTTTAAGTGCTAGAAGTGTGATTTTCAGAAGCAATGCTCCAATCTACCGGAGCAACAGATAACAGAATTGCCGATTTTGGGGTTATATCATGGCCAGGAGGCTGCACAACCCGAGGTACTAACAAAGTTCAACATCACTTTAATAAAGAGATGATAAAAGGACAGAAAGGCTGGGAAGAGAAATGTGCGATGAAAAGTGGCAGGTGAGTTAGGTGATTATGTGAATACGTTTGTTGATGTCTTGTCGTGATTCCGTGATTGCTGTTGCTGATGATGAATAATCCAATGACGGTCTAACCTTTTGTTTTTCTTTTTTTGTTACCCACTTAGGTGAAAGACACATACACAAACAAACACAAAACACATGCTAACAACGTCACGCACCTCACCGCCTCACTCCCCATGCGACATGCTCCCTTCCTGATTCTTTCCACTCTCCCTCCCTCACTTCCTCTGTACCTCCTTCCCTGTGTATCCCTGCTCCTCGCCTTCCCTCTAACTGGCCTGTGTGGTATCTACTCTGTCCTGGACGATTCTTGTGTTGTACTGTGCAGAATATAGTAGGTGGCTCTGTTGAGGGCGTAGACAGGCTCGCAGCTCAGGGCAGGATAGGCCAGTGGTTCTCAACAAACTTATGAACACATACTTCCTCCAGGTTCTTGTGTTCTGGTTTTATATACCCTTTGTAAGGTAACAGTAGGGTTTACATTTTGAGAATTCGGTGTGCTGTGGATTTTTGAAGCCACAACATTGAAACGGTTGAGAACCACTGCGGGAGGTGATACAGTACATCCTGCAACAACTATGAGATACCACCTGAGTGTAGCAACTGTGTTTCTACATCGGCATAGGTGTACTATGTTGCAATGGTAACTGTGATGTGTTGCAGCGGACCCATCCTTCAACGCGTACCCTGCTGTGATTGGAGCAGCTATTGGGGCAGCTATCATTGCAGCCATCGTCACGGCGCTGCTGCTCTTGTGCGTAATACGCAACCGCAACAACAATCCCCGTGAGTCTCATACAAGCACCAGCATCCTGTCACCCATAATTAAGCCGTCGTCCCATTGCACGGCCTGCATGTTTACATTGAAAGCAGAGGGTAATTATGTAAACTATTCTGTGTTGCTCCCAACAGGACTACATGACATGCTGTTTGGCATGTGAGTATCTGTATATCTGTGTGTCTGTATGTAATACTGAAATTTAAGTTGAAATTTGCCCTTTAAAATTATGTTGGTTTTTTTTCCATCAATTATGTGTGCAGACATGGCACTAAAAATGTTTGTTCTCCCGGTGTGTCCAGGCAGCACAGCCAGTCCAGGGAGAACATCAACATCCCAGAGGATGAAGTGGTGAGAGAAGGGTCAGAAGGAGGAATAGAGGAGATTGGTGCCTCAGCCAGCCAAGGTAAGTCCTTTTAAATCCCGCCTGCCCCGCCAAGCCAAGCTGACTGTTCAGATGTCACATTTTAGAGTTACTTCAAAGTTCAATATAACAGTTTCTTAACTCAGGGTTCCCACTCACTTGGACGTCAAATTCAAGTTTTGTTTTTTTGTAATTTTTTTGGTGGTGGGGGTAGGGGGGGATTAAAGGAATTTAATTAATTAATTTAGAGAACTGAGGCATATTAATGTCTTTGAGTCCTATAGTTTACTAGAAAATCAAGTACTTTCAAGGCCATCCATTTTTTGTTAAAAACTTTGAAGGCCTTATTTTGCTTCTCTCAAATCAACAAACTTCCAAGGATTTTTAAGACCCGTAGGAACCCTGCTGAGATAGAGATTCAGCCCTTGAATGCTGATCAGATTTGTTAAAACTGACGTTAAACAGATGTTGAAACTGACGTCTGTGTTTTGCAGCTCCAGCCATGGCATTTCCCAGGGCAGCTTCACCCCGACCCGCCTCACCCATGAGTGCCACGCCTACCACCGGCCAAGCCCCTCCCCCCGGAGACGACAACGAACCCGTCAACGTCACCATCACCGTCAAGGCTACAGGCTCCTAGTCACATACTGAGGACGCAATCACCTTTCATCCCCGACTAGTCCCCGCTTCCTTTAAGACATGTTTTGTACACACTTGACAGAAGTCATTCCCAAGTTTGAACCATCAGTATTGCACACCTGCAGTTCAGCGCTCCGTCAGCTCACCATGCACTCACAAAAATTGATTTACATTATTTTACATACAGTTACAAGTTCCCTTCCTATTATTCCCTCTACAAAATCTTGTGTGTCATACTGTTGTTTAGAATAAACACTGAAATAAGTGAGCAGTGCATTTCTACATTAAACAATGTATGTATACAGTACTCAGCTGACAGGAGTGTAGTTTTCTTTTTTTTACTTTTTTGACATTCAATTTTAGTGGGCTACTTATGGGGTCTGAACAGCCCCTACTGATTCCTTGTCCTACAATTAACTATGAAGATATTTTTTATCATATCATTTTATCATATCATATTCTAAAATAATTGTGCTCATCCTCATTAGAGGACACTAAAGTAGTGTGATATGCATTGGCATTTATCTTACAACGTTGGTGTTTTTAATAATTTATTCAAGACTCTGGACTGTATCATCTCAAACATAATCAGAACATAGTCTTATCAAAGGGGTAACATAGACACACACACAGTTCTATCCTTATGGGGACCTTCCACTGACTACTAACCTTAACCTCAACCCAATTCTAACCTTAACTCTAAACCCAAGTCCTAATCCTAAACTAGCCCCTTAAAGAAGCGAGGGCCGTCCAAAATGACCTCACTCCAAAGGTCTAAAATTTAAACAGGTTCTCACAAGGATAGAAGTACAAGAAAAATGAACGCACACACACGTAGAAACAGACGGGAGACCACAGCAGAACGATGTTTAAAATATCCTGATAAAAGTATATTCCTTAGAAAAGTTAACTATATACAGGTTTTCTCTCCAATGTCCGTAGCATGGCTCTTGCCTGATGCGTGTGGTTCTTCTCCCCCGGGTGTACGCAGACACAAACTGTTATAAGGCCGAGGGCGGTTATATGATGGGGAGTGGGATTTTCTGAGCGCTGATGATGTCACCGAGCTTCTGTTTTATCTTCACGAAGAGACGCTTAAACTCCAGGCCATCGCCCTGGAAACGCACAGACACAGAAAACACGCACCGACATGAACAAAGGTTCTCACAAAACAGATGAGTTCAAGTTACTCCTGGACCTAAACATTAGGTTAGACCTAACTATTTATATTGTCTGTTTTTTAAAAAGGCCTACTAAAACTAAGACCACATTTCCCATAAACCCCTGCTGCCTCCTCTCACAAATAGGATGTTGCTGCTTCTTAGCTTTTTCAGTCAAAAGTTTTCTTTTTTGCTTTACTGAGGAGGATAAACTTGTTGGAAATGATTTTTTCCAACAAGGGCCTATCACTCCTTTACATCTGCCATTATGAGAAACTGAAAGATTTAGCTCCATATGTGCTGGAGGAACAGCGACATTCTTCCTGTTTTGTGTCATAAATCAATCTCCTTTTGTGTCGTAAAGCAATACCAGCAGAATTCCTGCTAAATCTGACAGTGGCACACAGTGTAAAACAGTGTAAAAGCCATTAGAGGCTGCCAATCTTCTCGCCGATGGTCTCGCTTGTTAACGGTAATTATACTAATGTCTCCAAATGAATGTGGTGATGATGCAGCATGTAGCCCTTTTAAACACTCAGGCTCACCTTTGACAGTCTGAAGTCCAGTAGCACTCTCTGATTCATCTCTAGCAGGTGGACTTTGAAGATGAGCTTGTTATTGCGTTTGTCCAGTGTGCTCACCGTCACCTGCGGGGAAAGAGGCGTTAAAGGAATGTGAATGATGGACTTTAGCACCTGTGGGACGTTTGTGTGTTTAGCTTGCTGTGTGTGTGTGTGTGTGTGTACAGATACATGTACCTGGTTGGCGCAGCTGTGTTTGAAGGTAAGCGCCTGGCTGATGCAGGCGTCTCTCAGGGCCGAGAGGGAGGTGTCGGCGTCCACAGTGGTGAAGAAGCGCGTCATTCTCCGCACTAACCTCTGCCAGGGGGTCTGCACACAGACAACAGGCAAGAAGAGTTTAGAAGCATTTAAAAAGTGCATGGATCTGGGACTGTCAGCATAGAGGGAAAAAAAAAACAAGGGAGAAAGAGATTGATAAGGAAGATACAGAGCTAGAGCAAGGCAGAAATTAGTATATTGTTTTTCCTTTCTTCCGTTTTTGTCTTTGATATTACAATGTATATATTTAGGTTTTTTCCTTGTTTATTAACATGACATAAATCATATACACGGTCTTCATACATAATGAAAACAGCGACCTTGACTTCCGGCTGCCAAACACACACACACACACTGGGTTAATTGCTATCATGTTGACAGATTTATGAAAAATCATATATTGCTATTGTCATGTGAAAACCATGTAACTCAATTTTCATGTTTTCACCTCAGTTGAAGGATTACATGCTACTCAGAGGGTTGAGAAAATTCTGCGACCTCTTGGGCTTATGTAAACAAAATAAAACCCACAGGATAAAGTTAAAAATGCATTGCGATCAAACAAATACAAGACTATTTTCCTTAGTTCCTGAAAAGTTGACATTTTGTTGATACAGGATTTTCACTTGACATATAGATAAAGTATGTGAATGTAGGATAGAGTATGTGAATCACCTGGCTGGCTCCTGGCGTGCCGACCAGCTGACTACCCAGCAACATGTGCTCAGGCTTGGCGGGCTGGGAGAAGCTGACCTGGCCGTCTGCTTGTCCGATCAACAACATGGCTTCCCACATACAGCCAGGATCGGGCTGGGAGCTGGAGAACTGCATCCTGTCATCACTACAGGAAGAGGCAGACGGTACGGGCTCACGGTTACAAGCACTAAGGGAAAACACAGCAATTAGGTACAATGAGGAAGACAAAGACAGAAAAGCTCTGACCTGTTGGCTCGGGAAATGAGTCCCGAGTCGGATCGAAGAAGTTTGTTTGCTGAGCCGAGGGAATCGGACATCCGCTTTCCACCTAGCCAAACACACCAACAGAAATCAGTGTAGTGTACATTAAACCTAATGTTGAATTCACTCTGTCATACTGAGTGGGAAATGTTAGGCAGGAGCGGTTTTTGGAGCAGCTTTGAGTACCTGGTCTGTAGGTCTGGGTAAACCAGCGGTCTTTCTTTATGTCTGAGACACTGATGCGTTCCTCTGGACTAGCCAACAGCAATTTGGACAACAGACCTGGAGAGAGAAGTGGCAGGTGGAATATAAAGGTTTAAAATGTCTAAGTAACAAGACAAGTGTGCTTTTTTTTTTTTAATCTTTTGGGACCTACTGAGCGGTGTTGGTTGTATCTTCTTCCAAGGCGGCAGGTAGGTTTTCTTCTGGAGCCAATCTGAATACTCTTGACAGCTCTCACTGGGCTGATCCCATGGCAACTCTGAAACGAAAGCATCACAATGACCATGAACAAGTGTTTCTACTGCATACAGACTCTGCAGTGATTTCTAATGCATGATAACTATGTTGCATACATTTCAGTACCGAAAGCCTTGGACTGCTGGTTCCATTAAACAAACAGAGGAACAGAAATAGCTCAAAACTAAATGACATTAATATTCCCTTAATAATACAAAATAACAAACAAATAATAACACTGTAGGTTAGGAATACCAACTGATGTGAGCTGCAGTGCAAGAGTGGCGCATTCTCTCAATTTGTGGAGAAAGTTCACATCAATTATGAATATTGGAGACAAATCAGTATTACGATAATCATAAGGACTTTTTTCAATATTGATATATATCACGTTATGCCTTATGTATGCAAATTACATTGAACTGCATAGTAATGTTAAGTTTAATGTCAAACACAACTCTGAAACTTTCAAATAATATTCCTTAAAATGTTTCATACTTCATTTTGTCAGTTTTTCAATTTGCTTGTTATCAATTCAGACAACAGAATTGTGTATCACAATATCATCATATCATCACAATATGATTCCACTGAAAGACTATAAACAATAATATTGAATTATTGCCCATCCCTACTTGCTGGATAGTATTCTGATAAATAATTCACATCCTGGCATTTCAAACACACTCAGTTTGGGGACATTTTTACCTTCACACCTTTCAAAATCAGTACACTGAATCAGAAGGCTGAGCAGTAAGTTGTAGAAGCATTCAGCCACAGTAAGCGATCACAGCAACTTTCAGTTCTCTATCACAATCGGTGCAAAGAAGCAAATAAAACACACAGACTGTTATCTTACCTCCAGCCATCATGGCAGTGAGGACGATCCCACATGCCCACACATCCGCAGGCTGGGCTTTGTACTCCGTTTGGCTGAGAAGTTCTGGCGCCACGTAGGGAAGCGTCCCACAGAGTCTGCTCAGTTGACGCTCTCGCCCTTTGTGACGAAACATGGTCGCCAGGCCAAAATCTGACAGCTTCAGGTTATCTGAGGTCAAGAAGAACAGCAGAGACCGTCAACAACTACAATGAATCCAAACCAAAGCTAAAGCTATTCCTTCAGCGGCAGCATGCACATCGTCTTCCCTCACCTTTCTCATCCAGCAGTATGTTCTCTGGCTTTATGTCTCTGTGGGTGATACCGATACTGTGGAGGTACTCCTGTAAGAAGCGCAATTAAGGAATTAAGGCATGGTAAGGTGAACTTTATTATCCCAACAGGGAAATTTGGGCATTCAAGGTGCAATACATAGACAAACAACAGAATAAGACGCAAACAAGTTAAAACACACGCAGAAAGTTAAAACAGTAAATACAAATATAGATATATGCCACACACACAAACCAGTAACTAAGACTATTTAGAAGCATAAAACAGTATAGATCATTATATCCTCTATCTACATTGCAAAGAGACCAGAACATTGGAGGGAGATCAGACCAACAGACTCGTTTGCTTCACTCACCACAGCCGCTATCAGCTGCTGGAAAAACCTATGAGCATCTTTCTCTGCCATCCCAACATCAGGCTCTAAGACAGAGAGAAAGACACGAGTAAGACAGCTTTTCGTAATATCTTGAATAGATGACCACCATCCAAAAATACAACAGACAATCACAGTGCTGCCAAAAAGTGCAGTTAGACTGATAAATCAGGCCAGTCATGTCATCCACAGCTGCAACAACAACATAACACAGTCCTTAAAACTTCTTTCTTTTCATAATTAATTAGTGATGTAATTGTTCTATCATGTTTTTTGTAAATTAAATCCTCATTTATTGCCTTACTCTATCCCAGAGTTTCCACTATCATTGAATAGGTGGGTCGGGTCACCCTGCTTTTCCATCCTAAGAAGAATACAATTCTGGGAGAAACACTGAACATTAAAAATTTTTCCCATGAAAACAGTCAAATTTAAAGATATTGAATAGTGGCACAAAAAATCATGCATTGGTGGGATTTCAGTCTAAAAATATCAGTATCAGCCTTTAAAAATCCATATGGGTCGAACCCTACTAGAAAGCAGCCCTGTGATTGGCCGCCAGCCCCGCCTGTCTCACCTATCCGGTCGAACAGCTCTCCTCCGGTGCAGTACTCCAGGAAGAGGTAGACGGTCGGCCCCTCTTTCCGATGGCCAAAAAAACGTACGATGTGGGGGTGGGTGAGCATCTGTTGAACAGTACTGAACGTTACACAGTACACACACACACCAAGATTCGCTTAACACAGACTCCTGGTTATGAAGGTGCTGTTAGTCAACTCACCTGGTTAAATGATGGTAAAAAAAAGAAAACTATGTTCAGTCAATCAGAAAAGTGGTGTCGGTCTATATCTACTCAACTGAATTCACTGAGACACTTGACACACAGCGTGGCTTTAAAAAGTTATTTCTGACCCCACTGACTTCCACTAGCATCACAAAACAATTTCTGCTCCCAATATTTCAAATACCAAAGCACTGGACAGCATGCATCTTCTAAGGCAGTGGTTCTCAGCATGGGGTCCGGGGACCACCAGGGGTCCTTGAGGGGGTTCCAGGGTTTGCTGAACTTCACCATTATTTCATTTACAAGAAGTTAAGACAATTAGAAAATGCAGAAGAATGACTATTTCGGTCACTGTTATCTCTCTACCTACAATACAGATAGTCATGGAATTCTGGACAAAATCGTATCTAAGAATGAAAATATTCTCAAATTTGGGTCCGAGAGACAAAATCTCATCAAATGGGGGTCCATGGACTAAATTAGGCATCCTGGATATAAAAAAAGGTTGAGAATCACTGTTCTAAGGTGACTCCCACATCATGATGAATGGGCAGCGGGGCAGCCCGTCAACCAGAGGACGCAGGTTAGAGCCTGTGTGTCTGGACCCAAGACACTGAGTTTTTTTTTTCCTTGAGGTTTTTCGTGAGCGTTTTCCCTTGCCTCATTGAAAATCTAAGGTTGGCGGGTGTCGTTTTCATTTATCGTTTCAAAATGTGGACGAGGTGAAGCCGTTTGAGACTTGCAACTGTAATTAAGGGCTATACAAATAAAGTTGACTTGAATCCCTACCAGCTCCAGGGCTGCTGTTCTGTACCTGACCCTGACCTCCCAGTGGAGCAGGACAAGTGAAAAGAAAACATCCCTACATGGATCAATAATGTATCAGATTAAATAAGACAGGCTCCTTGAACACCTGTGTAATCCCTTTACAGTTCAGCCCATAGTGGCTGACCTACCTTATGGATGCAGACTTCCTTCTTGACGTTGTCTGCGCACTCTTTGGCCTGAGAGGTGTCGATCACCTTCACCGCCACCGCCTCCTCCGTCTGTCTGTTCACCAGCAGCCGCACTCTGGGCAGGGAAAGATGGAGAGAGAGGGAAGTATGTTGGGCTCTTTGTTTTCGTTTAGATGCAGGCTTAGTTTATAGAATTTAAATGTAATGTAAAAACCTTGAATCTGTACACTCCGGTGCAGTATAGGGCAGAATGCACCTTAAATGTTAGTTGCAAACTGCTATAAAACCAAAAAAGATGGAGAGAGAGAGGGGGGACATGATAGATTATAGAATGGACTAAAGGAAAGTGAGGAGTAGGGCTGCAACTAACGATTATTTTCATTGTCAATTAATCTGTCGATTATTTTCTCGATTAATTGATTAGTTGTTTGGTCTATAAAATGTCAGAAAATGGTGAAAAATGTCAATCAGTGTTTCCCAAAGCCCAAGATGATATCCTCAAATGTCTTGTTTTGTCCACAACCCAAAGATATTCAGTTTACTGTCATAGAGGAGTAAAGAAACCAGAAAATATTCACATTTAAGAAGCTGGAATCAGAGAATTTTGACTTATTTTTCTTAAAAAAATTACTCAAACGGATTAATCGATTATCACAATAGTTGGCGATTAATTTAATAGTTGACAACTAATCAATTAATCGTTGCAGCTCTAGTGAGGAGGAAAGGAGCTGAAGAGAGAAATTAGAGGATGAATAAAGGCTCTGAAGAGAGGAGGCTGGTGAAGATCATCAAATCTGTCACAAACCAGACTTTAACATCATATGAACTTTTCAGCCTTTTCTTTATTCTTTATGTCAACTGAGCAAGTGAATGTTTCGCTTCAGAGCGTGCAAACTACCTCAAGATGTTCGCCCAAGACATCAACATGTCATGGAGAGATGGAGGAGGTTATCATGATCAGGTGTCATGATGTGAGAAAATTTACTGAATGACACCAGTCAGAGATGCAATGGTATTAGAAAGGGCAAAGTGAGCGCTGTAAATTAAAATGATAATGGCACCGTACTCTCCATAGGCTCCTTCCCCCAGAGTCTGGACCAGGTCCCAGTCCTGCACGAAAGGCACCGCCATGCTAGAAACACACAGGCTAACATCAGCCACACACACTCCAAACATGAAAACAACATGTGTTTCGACAAATACATAACGTTACATCTGTCAAATTGCTATTTTAAATTCTTGAATCCCTTGCATTGAGTGACGGGGGGCGGGTAGCGCTGCGCTGACAACTGTCATGAAGATGCACTAAGCTAAAATAAACTGAATTAACTTGATGTAAACATTAGGCGGTGACAGGCAAAAATGTTGTTGTTTACCTGCGATTAATTCCTCGACCAGCGGCGTTTTCGTAATTTACAAGCAACGATGATATAACCGCTACAGCCTATTAAATTCAGAGAGTTAGCAGGTAAAGACCGCAGTGCAGTGAAGTTGATGTTTTGCACGAATTTGGCGCGCCGCAGCTGTTTGCGATAACTTCCGCCATACGCGTCATTTCCTCTTCTTCTTCTTCTTCTTCTTCTTGTATTTTACGGCAGTTGGCAACCAATATGTTGTATCATCGCCCCCTACTGTCTTACAATGTTACCAATCCCATTTCCGTTGTATAATCAGAATCAGAACTTTATTCGCCAAGTACAAGGAATTTCTCTTGGTGCAAGTGTCAACATAAAATCTAGTAAGAATAAGAAAAAAGAGGGGAAAAAAACAAAAACTATATACAACACAAAATAAAAATAAAGATATATGCAATGAATAACAGATATGTGCAATGAGTCAAGTAGAGATATGTGCAATGGATGTTAAGTACAGTTACATTAGAAGATCAGTGATATGTAGGGTTAGAGTGCAAGTGTGCAACTGGACAGAGGAGGGATGTACTGTACGAGGAGTCCTTATTTGTGAGGATTATGGCCTGGGGGAAGAAGCTGTTCAGGTGGCGGTTAGTCCTACCAGTTTTAGTCTTTCCAGTCTTTTCACATGAAAAAATCCTAGATTAAGTTCCATCTTCTGCAATCTTCAAAACCCCCTGTGATTCTCTGGCCTCTCTGCTTGATTTAATTCATCCTGCATCTTCTCTCTCTCTCTGCCACTCAGCCCTTCTTTAATAAAAACCAGATCTGGTGACCTGGACAACATCTGTGATTCATGGAGTGTATTAAAGGAAAAAGCTCAAGACTTTGTGGGAGAAAAAACAACTGCAGCACCCAGGTTTTGACGAAGATTCTCTACCATTGTTTGAAAGCACTGGAGGGATTATATTTTTGAAGAAACTCTATTCATACTTATTCAATATTCAAAAATATCATAGAGAGGGACTGAGGACAGTGAATGATATTATCAGGCTATTTATCAGTGCAGAAAAATATTGATTAAATTAAGCTTCAAGCCAATGAAGGTACACTTCATAGGTACAAACACAAGAGGGCTGTCAAATTACACTCTGCAGGCTTACTGCTGTTTCAGCTCTGAGAGAGTATAACCCTGTCATATCAACATTAAGAGAGAGAGAGAGAGAGAGTGTGTGTGTGTGTGTGTGTGTGTGTGTGTGTGTGTGTGTGTGTGTGTGTGTGTGTGTGATTGTGTGTGTGTGTGTCTGCATTTTTATGTGCATAGCCTACTCATCCCAGTCTTCAAAACTTTGTACAAGTTGTTCCCTGCTGACAATTCAGTTTATTTATTTATCAGTTGATCAGTTCATTTGTCACTGGCTGACTCCTCACAGTGATTTGAGGATCTATCACATATTTAATAAATCATAAATGGCATGAGCATAGAAGTCAACGGTCTACTGATTAATTGAACAAATTAAAAAAAAATGTTCCTCTGTATTTCCAGCCAGTAGATTGTAGTTTGTGGTTTAATATAAATCACTGCAGGGTAAACTACCAGCAAATTCTCTGTTGACTTGAAGAAGCACTTCGATGAATCATTAAATCAGCGGGTCAATAAGCAATGCTCAATACTGGTGCAGGTTTTGGGAAATGATGAAGCAAGTGTTTGTACTTTGTCATGATTTCACAATTTCTTTGTTGTTTCATTCGACATGTGACCGTGTGTACACATGAGTGGGAAACCCAGATCAAAAAAGGAGAGCTGGAGGACTACCAAATGTGAGGACAGACTAATCCACGTCTGATTGGTCTGTCCCTCCATAAACTGAGCGATATTTTAACTACAACAGTCAAAATGATCCTCTGAACAGGTGACCAGGGACATTATTGAGGTATTTTATTGAAATGCTCCAGATGTCTTTGTCAAGGTCCAAATAAAAATAAATCCAGAAATGGGTCAGTTGGGAGTAAGAAGCAACAATTGTTTTGCACATTGTGTGACTTTTAAGTTTTTATTTAATTATTAGTTTGCTCTAGTAGTTCTACATTAGTCAAACAACGAAGTGAAACTGAGTTATTTTAGTTTCACTGGTATTACACAAGCTTAGAAAGATTGCTAAAGTCTAATGCAATGCTAAAATTTCAGGGAAGTTGTCTATGCTGGAATGTTTTCTATGACACTTCCTATTGATTTCCTGTTATTTGTCACAAAGTTAATAAGTGACAGGATGGTCTCAGTTTCTCCTTCCCCTCTTTCTGAACATCACTGTTCCCTTTGAAATAAAGGTTCAACATTTGCAAGATCGCCTCACTGTTAAGCTGTTCCTCAATTTAAGGTTCAACATGGGGTTTTCTGTTCACTGGAGTTGCTTTGCTGTTCTTTTATGTCTCCTGTGCATGGGTGAGCTCCTTTTCACTACAGATAAAGGAAATTTAGAGATTGCTTTTATTTTTATATATAATTTTTCAGTTGTAAAATTTTCCTAGTCTGGTTTTTGCAAAATATCTGAGTTTTTGTAAAATGATTAGATGTTATGTCAGTGTGTATTCTGACATATTTTCTTGTTATTATTTTCTAGATAATTTACAATATAATTTCTCCAAAACAATCATGCGTAATGGGACAATATACTGTATTTTAAGAGATTGTTTGCAATAACAACAATGCATATGGTCATGAGACAATATTTACTGACATATCACAATTTAAAAATTGAAAGTAGCATCAATTGCCTGGGAAAAAATGACACGCTGATTTTTGTATCCAGTGAGAATTTGCTTCTGTTTGGAGTGGATAAACTTGACATTGTGCATCCAGATTTTTAAGTGAGATAATCTAGATTCACTCCCTTCGTTTTGAAAGACTGAGGAGGTTTCAGTGAGAAATCTACTGTTTTTAAGGTCTGCGAGGCTTAGTATTTGCCAGCTGAGTAGTGCTGTATGTAAAATGTCCCCATAGTGCCAACTTCCAAATGTATACATTTTGCTTTTTACTAAGGTGATGAGGTCCTCAAATATGACTAGCAGTGGAGGAAAGAGTAATAGGATGTCCTACAAGTACTGTTACTTTGCTGAAATTTTACTTAAGTAGAAGTAAAACTACTGGTGTAAAAATTTACATAAGTAAAAGTAAAAAGGAGCTCATTTAAAATGTAGTGAGTTACTGAGTTACTTCTTACAAAAGAGAACATTGTTGCATCTTGATCTTTCCCATGCAACTGCAAAAGGACGAGATGACAGGGTTCAAACTAGATTATTTTACAGTAATTGGAAAAATTGTAAATTACAAAATAAAGTGCACAAAGTATAAAACAGATTAGGCTACTTTTCTTTCCCTTGCAGACTGACTGTTGATACCAGAATTTGTCAATTTACTTTAAGTAAAACTGTACTTAAGAAAAAGGAAAAATTACTGACTTTAGAAAATACTCAAAAAAAGTACAAGTACAGAAGAAAGCTACTCAATTACAGTAACATGAGTAAATGTAATTAGTTACTTCCACCGTTGATGAATACTCACTGTAGATTTGCAACTAATATCTTGAGTGCACATACATATTTGCCTCAAGCAATGCAGCAACATAGATGGAATAGAGAACTCCATACTAATAATAATAATAATAATTGATTACATTTATATAGCGCTTTTCTAGGTACTCAAAGCGCTTCACATATGGGGGGGGGGGGGACTCAACTCATCCAGCACCGATGTGTAGCACCCACCTGGGTGATGCATGGCAGCCAGTTTGCGCCAGAACGCTCACCACACATCATCCATCTCAGTGGAGAGTAGAGGACTGAAAGAGCCAATTAGGTAACGAGGGATGATTAGGTGGCCATGATGGAAGGAAGGCCTGTTTGGGAATTTTGCCACGGCACCGGGGTTACACCCCTACTCTTGCGATGAGTGCCGATGGGATCTTTATTGACCACAGAGTCAAGACCTCGGTTTAACGTCTCATCCGAAGGACGGTGCTCACTCACAGGACAGAGTCCCTGTCTCTACCCTGGGGCATTGGGGATATTATGCACGAGACCAGAGGGAAGAGCACCTCCTACTGGTCCTCCAACACCACTTCCAGCACCAGGTGGTCTCCCATCCAAGGACTAACCACAGCCAAACGTGCTTAGCTTCCCAGGCAAGCTAGCGATGTGATGCAGGAGCTATGGTGCTAGCTAACGCCACATAACAATGAACTGTATTTTTCTTTCAGGTGGTGGTGTTCGGTGTAACTGCACAGATGACAATATGCAGATTGAAGGAGGTCACTACACACTGACCAAGCAGCTGATGAGCGGCAGCACGTTGATCTACCACTGCCCTGAGGGTTTCTACCCGTACCCCACCTTGTCACGCCTGTGCCAGCCCACTAAGATATGGAAACCACTGCCAAAAAGATATTTACATCAGACATGCAAGAGTAAGCGCCAACCTGCCCTGATATGAGGATGACAATATTGCCCCATAGTGAGCGTCTAATCTACATGATAACTCAAATCCCTTTTATGTTGTTTTGCAGTGATTGAATGCCCTGACCCCAATGTTCTGGAGTATGGAAATGTCTTCCCTCCTCAGGAGAGGTACTATGTGAACAATGAGACAAGATTTGAGTGCTATTCTGGATACACACTGCGCGGCTCAACCACACGCGTCTGCCTGCCAAACGGGAAGTGGACTGGTGCCACTCCCATATGTAGCCGTGATAGTAAGTCCTAACCAGCACTCATCTCTTTGCTTTCTTTCTCTCTGTCTTCCTCTTTCAGGTCTGTGATATCTCCTCATTTGTCAAATACATACTAAAACTAGCAATGACTGTCGTCTTTTGTCGCAGCTGGGGATCACTGCGCTGATCCTGGTATTCCAGCTGGAGCTGGAAGGTCAGGGAACATATTTGGCATTGATGACACCGTGAAGTACAGCTGCAACGACAACCTGTATTTGGTGGGGTCAAATGAGCGAGTGTGTCAAGAGAACGGCCAGTGGACTGGGACAGAGCCAGCATGCTACTGTAAGATATCACCTATGCTGATGACATTCTGTGTTATTTGACCAAAATTGTGACAGGAAAAGTTCTGCTGGAAGCCTGACAGAAGCAGCATTCCTTATTCACATGAATGACAAGATTCAAGAGTCATGCTATAAAAGAGACCAGAAGCAGTTGAACTCACTTATACATGACCATCATCAGATGAAGGTCATGCAGGATGGAAAGGGGAAAATGTTTTAGTTCAATAAAGTGTGCGGAGGCTGTTTTCCTTCCTTAGTGCTGCCTTTTCTGTGTGGGCAGCAGTTCTCCAATAGTAGAACTTAACATTTTCACATTTTCACATCTGTCATAAACCGCATGACATGAAAGGTTCAGTATGTGGCTTTTGCTTGTTGCAGACAGACACACCTATGACACTCCTCTGGAGGTGTCAGAGGCCTTTGGCAGTTCAATCATAAACAGCCTCACCACCTTAGAGTCCACTGGTAAGTCTCTGGAACAGTTTTTCTTTTCATCTAATGACTAGTATTCATAGTGTAGTTTAATAGTGAAAGACATATTTTTTGGTTAAATTCGAAAACTAATGAATGCTTATTTCATGATTCATTCAATTTGTCAGTTAATCCTGGCTCAGTGGTCCCTCAAAGTTACTCCTCTGTATATTAACATAATCCTGTAGTTTTGCACCCGTCTTTGTCCAGTAAAGCAAATTTGTATTTTAATATAAATTTGAATGTTCCTTCCCTACAGCAAATTCAGGTGATCTTGCCCTGTCTGTCCTCACCCTGCCTGTACTGTCACTTTGCCTGGGAAGGAGCTCAGTGGCAAACACAGTCTGCTCGCTGTCTTGATAGAAATAGCCACACAGCTAGATCTGATCATGTAACAGTCATCTTTTTCTTCATCTTTTTGTCATTAGGCTACTATTATTTGTCAAGGGTGCAAAGGCAGAACAGGAGCTCATCCCATTCCAGTTTGGCTGCAGGCCACTTAGGTCCTCGTGGTTTAAGAAGAAATAAGTCTTAAATTTTTGAGTGACCATTTTGTGTAGCTAAAATGAGCAACCTTTCCATTTTGAAATTGGAAATCTTAACACCAAGCTGCCTATGCTTACGACTTTTAATGTGGGAAACATTAGGCAACAGTTTGGTTCAAGTTGGAGAGCAATGTTACCCAAAATGTCGCAACAATTCTGCATTCATTGCATTGCAATCTCTTGTTGCTCAAACAAATTCTGCTGTTTATTTTCCTCTGTCTCTCACTTCGGTTTCTTGGCACATTGCCTTGTCATGTTTCCCCAAAAGTTGCCTTGAGTATCAAAGCCTTGTGGGTCATGGAGTCAGTTAGCGGCCATGTTGGGGGGCTGAAACCTGTCAGACTTGAAAACAAGGTGAAATAAAGGAGCTCTTCATGCGAGGCAGAACCATTGTCATCATCTCTAGTAGAGTATTGGTTGCATTGCAATTGCAATTCACAAAGGAACCCCAGTGTCCCAACTGAGCGCTGCTGTAGGATAAGAGATAATCCATTTAAATACATTTAAATAATGACACAATCAAAGGTGTAGGTGTATTCAACAACAGCTGACCATTGACACACTTTTGCATGGTAAAAAATCCTTTCATGTTTATGGCAAAATAACAATAATTTGATGGTGGTGATTTTTCAGAGGACACTCAAGAGGGGAGAAAAATCAGGATCACAAAAAATGGGACACTCAACATCTATATCGCTGTGGATATTTCTGAGAGCATTGAAAAGGACCAAATTGTAAAGGCGAAAGATGCTGTTACAAAACTTCTTACAAAGGTAAGAAATAGACACCTTTGTTCTTGATTAAAGAGTTAAAACACTAGTTAGACTGACATAAACTAAACCGTAACTCAACATTTTTATCCAGACTGCCTCACAGTATTTTCTCACTCAAAATTGGCTGATTCAGTGATTTTGGAAATTCATGACACTGGAAATTTGTGTTGGTTAAAGTTTGGGATTGTTTTTGTTTTTTTGCTGATTGTTGGCTCTGATCAAAGGATGCACAAAGTAGAGACTGTTAGTGATGGATGCTGGCAATACATTTGCTGACTTGTTAAAACATGTTCGAAAAATAGTTGTTATTGTAACTAGCCTGGACATATAGTCAATCTTCTGTATAATAGGGATGGATGACATGCGAGAGGCTGCACTGGGCTTGGCAGAACAGCTCAAGCCAGTATTGCTTATGGGTCAGAAATTTCATTCAGTTATAATGAGCAACTTCAAAACTTTAATTTACTTAGAAGTAATTTGTCCCAATACATGTGGACCAGCTGCAGAATAAGTCATTTTTCTGGCATGTTTGAACATGTAAGTAAACAATTTAATATATAATCAAAAATTTCAGCTCACAATCTATACTTTATACTCATCTTGTAATGAGAAACATGATTTTCATCGGTCTACAGAAAAATCAGCTCATTTCACATGGCTGTCCTAATAGTTTCCCCACTCGCAGACAGTATACATAGTTGACTTTATTTAAGGCACTTTACCATGAAGTCAAAGATTTTTGGTCCTGGTTGCGTCATGAAGCCTCTGACCCAGTTCAGATCATTGTTTTTGCCTCGCTCTGCTCATTGAGCTACAGTGTACAAACATAATCTAATCCCAGTTGGCTACCAGGGTTAAAACAGCCCATTAGAAGTACATTTCATTATGAATTACACAAGCATAATTTTAATAGAGGCTTCTTGGCATGAAGCCCTTGACTTGATGCCAAAGCATATTACTAGCTACTCTTTCTGCTGATAAATGTATCAATCACTTAACAAAATAACAACCATAAGCAGTTTGATGCATAAAGAGACATTGCATTATCGAAATATTTGGTGTAAGATTTTACAACAGTATCACAGTTTTTACAAGTTGCGTATGCATCTACAAAGTTGTGTGAATAGTTTATGCTGTATACAGTCTTACAGTACAGATCTGCCACCTTGTGTTTAACTAACATATGATGCTTTTTCACTTCACAGATTTCCTCTTTTGCAGTCAGTCCGAATTATGACATCATCTTTTTCTCCTCCGAATTATTTGAGATTGCCAACATAATTAACTTTTTTGGCGGTAACAAAAAATCACTTCAGTCTATCTTGGATGAGTTGGAGAAATTTAATATAGATGGTAAGTCAAATTGATCAACAATATTATTGGAAATATTGTTTTGTCTGATCATAACTATGTACTTAATTCAGTTTATCCAGCCTTACCCTGTGTGTGTGTGTGTGTGTGTGTGTGTGTGTGTGTGTGTGTTGCCCCCACAGAGAGAGATAATGCTGGAACAGATCTGAACCTTGCCTTCACTACCTTCTTGGAGCGAATTGCGGTTATAAAGCAACAGGCTGGAGACGGTTTTAAGGATCATCATCACGTTCTGATCTTTTTCACAGACGGTAATTTGAGTCTCTTCATATACAGTATTTAATGTACTTAGTTCAGCAATGAAGTGGCAAGTTTGTGAAATCACATGCACCACTTTTTTAAATTATGCCTTCAAACATTTATGCTACAACTATTCAACCTTTGAAATATGCAGCAATTCACTATAGCCTATCACTATATTCACAATACCTAATTCCTTTGAATATGAGTTTGTGTTCAAATGAATGAAGAGTCATTTTAATCAACTAAGGTAATTGGCACTCTTTTGGAATTACACACATGTTATATAAAGTATAATGAATATACTGTACATAAAACATTTCAAGTATTTGTATGTTAGAGCAAAGGGTAAGACAAGTGTTTAATTTTCAAAATTTCTATACTGAGTAAAACTATTGTTTCCCATCAGTGTAATGCATTGGTTTCTTTTGGCTGCAGGTGGTTATAATATGGGCGGTTCACCCTCACCCACTGTGGCAAAAATAAAGAACCTGGTATACATGAACCACACTGGTGCAGCTAACCAGCAGACGAGAGAAGAATTTCTTGGTGAGGTTAACAGCTTTATTATCAGATACATAACTTAATAGAGTGGCTGTAAATTTAGTGGTGATTTTTGTTGCCGTCGAAATGAATGCAATTATTCGGCCTTGTTGCTCACCCAGATTCTTCCCTACTGACACTTACTGTATATTACCCTGTTACAATATAATACTGGTATCTTGCTAAGAAAAGTTTGAGCAGCAGAATTCAATAAGGTGTATGCAATAGGGGCTAAGTCTCATCTGTCCTTCTCTTACAGACATTTACATTTTTGGCATTGGAGTTGACATCTATGATGACGACCTGCAGCCCCTCACAACAGGGACGGGTGGCAAGCATTACTTCAGACTAAAGGCAATCGACAACTTGCAGGAGACCTTTGATGAGATCATTGGTAAGTGGTATGTGAAAGTGAAAGTGGAAGAATTTGGAATTTGAAGAAACACAGTTTGCTTCCTGTGTCTTTTCAAACTTATTTGTGTGATTTGAGATCAGTCAGTATCTCAACACATCTCTGCCATTATTTGCTACCTTCCTCCTATCATACAAAAATCATGCAAAATTATTTAGTATGATCTCTTCCTTTCATGAAGACTGTTCATCTAATGGAATGACAAATGTATAAGCTAAGACATTTAGGGGTCAGTGCTCACCTCAGCATCCGTCTGCACTTTGTAACTCAGCAGACAGGAGGGGTGGAGGTGGTGAGATCATAATCGGAGAAGAGAGCATGGTCTCTTTTTTCTTTAAGTACTAAAGAGCAGGTATAATCATCACTCTTAATCTTATGCCGTCTCTATACGATAAATAGCCTGACACCATCGATGTGGCGGGGGTGGAGGGGGTATCATCATGTGGGACAGTAAAGTATCCCACTGAGAGTCAATGAAGCAGGAAGACGGAATACGTAACATTTAATGAAGGCATCATATTTACAAAGAGATACTAGAGCGGACCTTTAAAACCTATTTGGGGATTAACTGGAAGTTGTGTTGCTAAGTGTCTCCTTGCTGCTGCACTGTGCTGAACAGCTCTACGATCCAATTATGAATGAATTATGAGAAAACCTCCAATACTCTGAATCTCCATTCTGAGATTTTTAGAGCTATATGCTTAGATTAGTACAATTACCGTAAACCATCGGTGAGAAGATTGTTGTTTTACACCGTGTGCCATGAGGTCAGACATCCTGGGAAATCAGCTGGATTGGTGTGCGACACAAACTGAGCAAAAGGGACTGGGAGTAACAGGGTTTATGGGTAATGCGGTCTTAATTTTGATTAACACTAGCATTAACAATACCACTTCCATGAGATAGAGGCTACCAATTATCTCCACCATGGTCTCATTTGTTTACGGTAATTATACCAGTGTATCACAATTAGTTTGACAAGAATATATTGATGCACCTTTAAAAAAAGAGATTTGCAGATGGGAAAAAAAAACATTTGTCAACTTTTTATTCCAACTAACTGAAACTAGAGGGCTACATTGTAATATTCAAAAGTATACAAGTAGAAACAAACCTATATACAACTATATAAAGAGTTAATCATTCTATTAAGAGCATCAGTTTCTGCCCCCGCTCCCTGTTTTGTCATTGGCGGCTGCACGCAAATGTGATTTGTTTTCATGAATTTGAGGGAGATTAAATTTGGTGTTATTTTTGGTTATGTATTTAAGTTTTTGTTTTTTGTTTTTTTAATGCAGATGAGGAAGACGTGAAGGGTCTCTGTGGTCTTCACAAGGAGTATGACGATCAAACCAAAGAAAGCAAACAGAAAATGTATCCATGGGCGGCTCAGATTACCGTCAAGGGGGTGATTATTATTTCAATATACATTTTTTTATTTGTCTCCATTGTTAATAATAATAATAATAATAATAATAACTTAGATTTATATAGCGCCTTTCAAGAAACCCAAGGACGCTTTACACAGTGAAGCAGACAAATTACAAGAACAGAAAATAATAATAGCAATAGTTGCCGGGGATGAGAGAGTTGACTAGAGGCCATAGGCCTTGGTGAACAGGTGGGTTTTCAGGATTTTTTTAAAAGTGTCCAAAGATGGAGCATAGCGGATCTCTGCCGGGAGAGAGTTCCAGAGGGTGGGGGCTGCCACACTGAAGGCTCTGTCCCCAAAAGATCGTAGGCTGGTGTGGGGGGTGGAGAGCAGACCCATGTCTGAGGACCGCAGATTCCGGGATGGGGTATAGGGGTGGAGGAGGTCAGATAAGTACTGGGGGGCGAGGGCATGGAGGGATTTGTAGGTGAGGAAGAGGATTTTGTAGGAGATGCGGGACTTGACTGGGAGCCAGTGAAGTTGAATGAGGGTGGGGGTGATGTGCTGGCGGGGCTTGGTGCGGGTGAGAACCCTGGCAGCTGAGTTCTGCACATACTGGAGCCTGTCCAGGGCTTTTCTGGGTACCCCGAACAGGACTCCATTGCAGTAAGGAGAGGTAATGAAGGCATGGATGAGGGTCTCTGCCACAGAGTCAGAAAGTGATGGCCGTAGTCTGGAAATGTTTTTGAGGTGGTAGAAAGCGGATTTGGTGATGGATTTGATGTGTGTTCACATGTGAAATTGGTTTGCAAGGTTGAATATGGGAATTACAAAATATCTTTTACATACATCGACAATTCAGTTTATGCCCTTATACTAGATTATGATATATGACAGACTGATGAATTATAGGCATTACAATTGTTCATGGTAAAATGATTAGTTTGCTTTGGATTGAAGATTTAACATTTTGATGACATCACAGGTTTGAATCTCAGTTTTGTGATTTCTGTTGATGTTGTCCATCCCCTCCCACTGGAGGAACTCACTTTGTTGATATTCAAACAGATCTGACCAATAACAATAGAGTGGAATCAGGACTTCAGATGTAGGATTTTGACATCATGTCAGGTTGCAACAACAAATTGCTTATTTGGTTCTGTGTAAAAATGTGTAAAATCTTTATGAAAATAATTATTTAAAGTATAAGGAAAATAATTTTGACTTAATTTTAGAATCGGAAATGCATGGGCTCCCTGGTGACCCCCAAGTTTGTCTTGACTGCTGCTCACTGCTTCAAATTTGAGGATTTGCCCACTGACGTCCAGGTCGACATCAACGATGGACGGGGTTTAGGTAACACGCAAAACGTTTATTTAATCTCCTAACCACCGGCCTGATTTGATGATACATCTTGTTACCGATTGGCCCAAGGGCTGCCTGCATTATTTGTGGTGGCCGAAATGTTGCACTTGTTTTAATATGGGAGTGAATCTAGGGGCCTTATAACACATTATCAAAGACAAGGAAGTAAATGCTGTTTGGGAGCCAATGATATTCTGTGGAGTAACCATTTGAAAATGATTCATGAATGGTGTATGACTTTCACTGTTTATTGTTATTAATAACTGAAGATTCTGATTTTGTTGCTCTCGACTGTGTCCCCTCACAGTTAAAAAAGTAAAAGATTTCAAATTACATCCGGACTACAATGTTGATGCTAAAAAGAATGAGGGAGTGGATGAATTCTATGACTATGATGTGGCTCTCATCGAACTGGAGGAATATGTTAAAATCTCCACTGATGTCAGGTAAGCACGCAGGTTGTAACACCATTCCTGCTTGAATTTGATGTGAAGAATGAGTTCAGTCTGTTCACTTCTCAATATGTTCTCCTTCCTGCCTGGAGAGTCATTTATAAATCAGTCTTTACATCTGTGAAGACACCACACACACAGAAACTTAGAAGATTTACTAGATTTATCACAAAATCAGACATACCCTTGGAAAAATAATGTTTTGAATTATGCATATTTGAAATAAACAACTATTACCTGTTGAAAGTTGTTTACGGGCCACATCCCCCTCTCCATATTATATTCTTTTTGCTATCTTTTGCAGACCTATTTGCATACCTTGCACCAAGGAGACCAGTGAAGCTCTGAAACTGGTCGGTGAATCCACTTGCAAGGAACAAGGTGACTTAATAAATCATAACTGCATTTTTTATTCCTTATCTTTATGTTTATCTTTGAGTAATATTTCCAACACTTGCCATTAGATTAGAGTAGTCCCTCAGATACAATTTATTGTACATGGTCCTGCAATGGACAGTAAAAACTCTTCTGGTGAACGCTTGTGTATTCTCTAAATGCAGAGCAGCTCCTGTTAAAAACTCATCTTGAAGAACTCAGTTTCCTGACCAAGAACCCCAAAATAGAGCAAAAAGATGTCCTCGCTAAGCTTGGCGATAATGTGAGTTTTGACATATATGATGCCTCTTCCAGATAACTGCGCCTCTGTTATGACTGCTGTGTGTGTGTGTGTGTGTGTCTGCTGTTTTGATTTCAGAATGCAATGCATTAATATATACCCAGACACTAAACGCACCCCTCTACCTCTTTCCAACTCTCCAATGTAGAGAAATGAATGTATCGGCCATGCCTTAAAAGCAAAGGGCATAACGACAAAAGATCCGACGGTTGCTGTGACTGAAAACTTCTTGTGCACTGGTGGCCGGTCGCCTCGTAGAGATCACATAGCATGCACAGGTACGTTCCCTCCATGTCACATCCTTATCACAGGTAAAGGTGCAAATGTCTTGTATAAAAGTACTGCTTTATGTACTGAGCGTCTGGCCTAGCTTTCTTATTATGCCTCACTTATTAAGCAAGATATGAATAAATTAGCCTTCTTACTGTTTTATTTGTTTGTTTGTTTGTTTGTTTGTTTGGGATTTTTGCACTTTCCATACATGGTAAAAAGTGAGTGTGTTATATAAAAACGTTTTGGCAACAATTGTGACTGGTGCGGGGCTAGGGCCACCAGTCACAATTGTTGCCAAAACTTTTTTTTGTCTTTTAGTAGCTCTAAATGGTCCTAACCATGGTACTAATATTTGTGATTCATCACGGAAACAGCAGATAAACAGCAGCAAAATATGAGTGAAGGTTTCAGCAGATCAGTAACTGCTGCCCTTTGTGTGTGTGTGTGTGTGTGTGTGTGTGTGTGTAACCATGCATGTGTATATGTGTTGGGACAGGTGACTCTGGTGGCGCTGTGTTCAAGAACTACGAGCATCGCACAATACAGGTAAGCAACTGTTCCTTGCCTTATATTTAAAATTGTGAAAAATCAAAAAAATGAAGAGTGTTATTCCAAAATTAGAGAAAATTTGAAAAAATTGACCTACTCTAATAAAATGCTCAGATTAAAGTAAAGTAAAATGTGGGTCACTATTAAAGCTAGACACCATTTTAAGAGTCACAAAATAGTTCTGTTTTTAAAATGGAATTTAAAACAGATGAATATTAACTAGTGGCAAACATTGCCAGTGTTAGTACTTGCTGACTGTGTTAAGTAACCAAACCTTTCCTCCACAGATTGGAACGGTCAGCTGGGGAACCAAGAATTTGTGCAAGGCCGGCGGTGTTGTGGAGTCAGATGATGCCTCCAGAGATTTCCACATTAATCTTTTCAGAGTTGTCCCTTTCCTCAAAGCTGTCCTTGGAAACGACACTCAAAATGACTACGCACCACTTCAGTTTTTGGAGGACTAGATGCACCTACCGAGATTTCTGTTGCCATTTCATTTATTTGATTTGTGTATGTTTCACAACCTTTAACCACTCGAGCTATGCTATTTAGCTGATTGACGCATGGTTGAATTCACCATCAGGAATTCACAAGTGCTTGAATTATTGGCCAGTATGTAAAACATAAGTAAATGTACAGCGTTGCGCCATTTTTGAAGAAAAGGTTAATCCAAATGGAAACACGCCCAGATCCAATACAGCAAAGCAAAACATGGACACATTTCAGCTCCAAACAGATAGTGTGGTGAATTCATGAAAACAGCAAAATTGCTTTGCGACAGCTTGACATTTCAGAGACACTGTGACCAGATCAAATACAGATTAAATTCAGGTCACAACTTAATTAACAAAGCAACAACAGACTTCAGCTCCTGTACATGAGGATAATCAAGATCACAGTTCTCACATAAACCGGCGCACAAATGTCGATTAGCAAGAGTAGCTAAAGCCCTAATCTGCAGTACGCCGCCCCCTGTTGAAGCACTGCTGCCCCGCTGCTGGCTTTGTTTATGTGCTGATTTAATGGACTGAAGACATTGTTTTCCCTCTCAGACTGATTGAGCTTTTGATACGAGGATTGACATTATGGTACAGGAAAAGGTTCCTTTACATTAGTAATGTTTGCAAACACTGAATTAAAACAGATCTTTATTTCACAAAAAGCTTGTTGGTCATGTTTACATCAGATTGACATCAGAGAGCAAAGATATGTCAATAGAACTTCACAGACCTACACTACATGAAGTTTGATCTTCATATCAGTCTAATCTTTGCTAGTTGCTGTGCATTATTGCCATGAAATAAGTATATTTTTTGTAAACTTGAGTGATTTGCCATTCTACTCATAGTAGAAGCATTATTTTCATAATTGATGAACCATTTTGCACACTCACAATCCCAGGCCATAACACCTTCTGCCTTTTCTTGCCAAATTGCATGACAAAAAATATCTACTGTACTTAAAACGTTTAATCAAAATACTTTTACGGCCGCCCAGCTCCGCTGATAGAGCCATCCGGCTCCCCCGCAGGTCGGTGACACGCTGTAACTCAGAGGAACCGTTTCCAATCCTCTGTGCAGGCCTGCGCAATGCGGACAATCGATCTGGCGTCAAGCCAGCTCAGACCGCTCTAATCGAACTCTGTGGAAAGTTAGATTTTCTTCTCGATATGTGATGAGTTTTTGCCTCTGCAAAGCGTTGAGATAGGCCCAATAGAAATAAAGTTTATTGTCATTCATTGCCACGTTTTTATAGCCTACTAACAAACAAGGCCATTCCATTACAAATGATTTGTTGTGGTCAGCGCAATTTTATGGCTTCAAACCATATTATTTTGCTGTGTGATGATCTGTTGACTATTACACTGCCAGCATTGGACTCTGTGAAAATATACATTTAACAATGCTCCCAAGTAATAGATATAGGTCCAATATACAAGAACTGTGATGAATTTTCAACATCAAATATGTTAGGTTATTCTGACATGGTGAACTGTGTGTGTGTGTGTGTGCAGTAGTGGTTGGTCACTGATGTACTGGTTTCCCAGGGGAGCATTAATCTGGGTTCCCTTTAACTAATTGGGAAAGAGGGAGGAGGTCAGCAGGATGAAAGGAGCAGACGGAGATGAAGGCAGACGGAGTGTGTGAGAGGGAGGATGAATGAGAGAGGCGTAATTGAATGAAAGCCCGTCTGAATCCCGGTCCGTCTCAGATGCTGTATACACAAGGAAATTTTAAACGAGGACCCTTCCTTATCGAATCCCTCTGGAGGACTCGGTTACCCCTTTATCTTATCTGTTGTGTACAGCACATCGCCTGCTAAACTCCGCAGTCTGAACCCCTTTGATAGAAATGAATATTTTATAGGTAAACTGATTACCACTGGTTGGAAAGAACAGGACTTGATATCACACACATACAGACAGTATTCCTCCCCCACCCTCGCTCCCTGTTCAAGCACCAGCGCAGCATATTCCTGATGAAGCATCCTGCTGTTTCAACTCTGGCTGATCTGTCTCTCCGCAAGCCCTAAATCAACCTTATGGGCCATTTTAGAGATTACTACCATTAAGGAGCGCATAGCCTACACATGCTTTTCCTTCATTCGTACTCAGAAGCATGTGTGTGCACGTGCGCATGCATCCATGGCCTCTTCTGGTTCTGAAACTTGAATGTGAAATTATGTAAATGACAGAATAAACCTTCCATGTTACTTAATTGGAATATATCAGACTGTTACTGTGCTGCCTTATATATCCAACTCTTTATTCATAATCAGAGTTGATACACATTTGCAGCTTCACCCTGTTAATCATGTTACATTTATCTGAATCACTCAACGCTCATCACATCAACTCATTAGTGTGTAGCGCAAATATCACACATTCATATCAACAAGAAAATATTCATCTGTATATTGATTATTGTACATTTCTAACTGCATTTCATTTTTGTTCATTTAGATGTTTGTTTCTGAATGAGGTGGTAAAACTGTTTTTTACTTACAAATGTACAAAGTTAGCTGTTTAGCTGGTAATTACTTTGTTAAGATAATCTTGTTAGCAAGTAGCTATACACATGAATGTTTCATCATATGGTTAGCTTGTACTACAGAAATTAATTTGATTTATGTCAATGTGTACTGATTACAATTATGAATTGTGAGCAATATGTTGAACAGAATGTGATACATTTACCCTTTGTCTGTATTTTGTAGTTTTACAACTGTCTGACAACCTTAAAAAGGAAAGAAAATGTACTCCTTGTCATCTTTCTTGGAGATGTCAGCTGAGTTATCTATCTGTCTCTCTTTGTATTGGGACACAATGTAAGTGGGGGAATATTGCGATGTAACTTGAAGATGGCCCGAGAGAAATATGTGAAATACCAGTGATCAACTTAGAGGAGATCATTTTCATGTAACACTTTTGTAATGGTAATGCCCTGAAGCTAAAGTAATAAAGGAAGGAAATCTGCCTCTTGTCAGCGTTTGCGTCGAGAAGCACTTGCATGATTAGATGTCTTGCGGTCGATGCAGCCTCTTCTCCCAATCATTAAGACTGCTCTTAACAGATTACAGCCCCCTCCCAAACACACACGGTCTTTCTCCTCCTCTTTCTGCTCCTCCTCCTGTCTTCCAATACTCTCTTTCACCCACGCGCAGATAAAATAGGAGATTTGCCTCTAAACCATTTCTCCAGGTTTCTCTTTGAATTTCAACCTTTTTTTTTTAAACAACATTTTGTTACACCTGTAGATACAGATCACCTCTTGAGCGTCTGGTAGTTTAGTTGGTTTAACCTGAACCCCACTAGAGAACAGATGAATGGATGGAGCGATGAAAAGATGAACTGAAATACCAGAGACAATGAAGCGACGGCAAATGAAAGAGATGGACCTACTAACAATCCTCTGCCACCTGCTGCTTTTGTGTTTTGTTCCATCTACAGCCACTAGCCTCATTACAGGTGAGTAACAAGCCAACACACACAGGTACACACAAACATGAACACACACACACACAAACACTTGATTCACTTGTGTGTACCTCTGTTTGATTTCCTTATGGTGTGTCTACCTGACTCTCCTCTACGCTGGGTGTGTGTTTACTGAAGCGGATATATTCGAAGCGAGAGGTAAGGCTACACACTCTTTCAAAAACACTGTGTCTGGTGAACATGCTCCAGAACTGACTCCATCTCTGTACTTGCGGAGAACATGTAAAGAATTCCCATGATTCTCCCAGTAAAGCTCAAGGCACAGTCACTGCGATTTCTGGCATTCAAGGCTGTAATGTGGACTTATTGAGCTGATACTTGTGATATTACAAGGGAAGACATTGAGAAAGCTGTCAGTGGACACATCCGGCGAATGTGAATGTGTGTGTGTGTGTGTGTGTGTGTGTGTGTGTGCAGGTCAACGTGTGTGTAGGATTGGCAAAGGGAGACCGTGCTACAAGCTGGCCTATTTCTCTGAGCCAAGGCGGCGGCTGAACTTCGGGGAGGCGGAGCTCGCCTGCCGACGGGACGGAGGGGAGCTGCTGAGCATGGAGTCCACGTCCGAGCAGAAAATCATCGAGCAGCTCGTCACGGAGCTCCGCCCATCTGATGGAGACTTCTGGATCGGCCTCCGCCGTAACCATGGAGACCACGACAGCAGCACTGATTGCTCCTCACAGTACTACTGGGTGGACGGCAGCAAGTCCACATTCAGGTGAGCTGACTGTCTAGTGCAGTGGGTTCTCAAGCTGGGGGTCGGGACCCTCCAGGGGGTCGCAAGATAATTTTGGGGGAGGTCACGAGATGATTTATGGGATAGGAAAAACACGTTTCTGTTCTATACAAATGTATTATCATGTGTAATTTTTCAGATTTTTCTCAAATTTTTGCTTTTTTTCTTGTGAAATACTAAATAGTTTTGAATGTTTTGCTTCTTTGTAAGGGGTCACGAGCCAAAATGTAGGAGAACTACTGGTGTAGTGGGACGAGGGTAAAACTCAGGGCAGGATGTGTATTACGCCTAAAACACTGAGAATTTTAGAGTGGTGACTGCAATTCAATAATATTGGCCCTGTATATTGAGCAATGTGTCCAAGAAGGGACACAGCGGAGGGGCTAGAATCACTGATATATATGTGTGTGTGTATGTGTGTGTGTGTGTGTGTGTGTTTGTGTGTGTGTGTGTGTGTGTGTGTGTGTGTAGGAACTGGCACTGGGATGAGCCATCCTGCGGGTATGAGGTGTGTGTGGTGATGTATCACCAGCCGTCCGCTCCCCCCGGTCTGGGCGGACTCTACATGTTCCAGTGGAACGACGACAACTGCGAAACCAAGAACAACTTCATCTGCAAATACACTGCAGGTACCGCACACACAGTTTCAATGCTCTTTTCACTAAAAATTTCCTGGAGGTTTGTTTTTATTTTTTAGAACGTTGTACATTTGATGCTTGTGTGATGTATGATTTCTTTGCAGAGAAGCCGCTGGACCCTTCCCCTTCTCCCAACTCCACCCAGACAGGTAGAGAGTTTGCAGTATGATTGATTAAACAATGGTATAGCACATGATTGAGTAGATATTTCAGATAGTTTGACAATGACTGCACATAATACGCAGTGAGAGAATCTGAACATCACTGATTCCTTTGATTACAGATGCCCTACCTACATCTGTGCTACCAAGGAATCCAACGGACCACAGCCAGGACAGAAGCACAGGTCGGCTGGCCAAAATCTACATTTACAAACCTCTTCTGAAAAGGAGGAGAGTATATACTCACTGATCTAATGCTGTCTCATCCAACTGACAACATTACAGTCACTAAATCCAGATCTCTGCTGTGTGTCTGTCTTTTAGCTCTAAATTTGATTTACATCATCCTTCCCACCATACCCCTGCTACTGCTGTTACTCACAGTGACTGGAGTCTGCTGCTTCAAAATGCTTGCCAGACGGTGAGGATCCAAAAGAAAGGCAGCAAGCAAGCTATCAAAAACTTCAACTGAAGCTAAGGATTTACAGCAATCACCTATTGAATATTTCCTGCTGCAACCTGTACAATTAGTGATCTGCTGTAATTCAAACAATAATGTGGTCATCACTGTGTAGGTTACAAATCTTCTCTCCATGGCTAAGGGTACAATTCAGAGTTGAAAACTTGAGGCCTACTTACTATTATCGTCACTATAATTGCTATGAACCAGCCAGTTTGCTTATTCATAGGACTATCCATAACCTATGGCCTACAAGAGACAACATTATTTGGTTTATTCTAACATAGACTTACGATTGATTGTGTTATTCTTCTAAATCCAAATTATGAACATTTTGGAATATGCCTCTGTTAGGGAAACCCCAAAATAAAATATGTACTTAAAAGGTCAGATAAGAGGTATTTTAAAACGACATTTATAATGTTATCACTAGCAAAAGCAACTATAAATGTATCCCTTCATATGGCATCAAAATCTCTAATCTTTAAATGGAGCAAATGGAGCAACACGTAAATATATATATCTACTCTAGTTTCAATCTAATGTATTCTTTGGTGACGTTTGAGCAGTCTTACTATTTATGTTTCTGTGCGTTTGTGTGTGTGTGATAGGAACAGGAAAGAGCAGAAATCAGAAGTGTGTCAGACAGAGTCGGGCCTCTGTCCCAGCCCGACTTCAACCGACGTCTACAACGTAATCCGCTCCCAGAAGGACGACGACCTGGCCGCCACGCGCCCGCACACCAAAAACACCTCCTTCTTATGCTCCTCCCCGGACACACCGACCGGCGACTATGACAATCTGGGCGGTCGGGACACGGAGAGCGGCTTCGTGACGCTCGCCAGCACGGAGAGCTGCTTCCTCAACTTTGACCTCCACGACCTCAGCCTCGGGCGCCGTGGCACCCGCGACTTCTACGACACCAGCCTGGGTCGCTCAGGGAAGAGGGACTTGTACGACAGCAGTCTCGGTCGCAGCGGGCACCGAGAGCTGTACGACAGGAGTCTGGGCCGTCGTACGACAAAGAGCGAGCACTACGGCAGCAGTAGCTACGGCGACCATGAGATGTACGAGGGCAGTCTGGGAGGAAGGAGCGACCTCTACGACCCCAGACTGGCGTCCAGAGGCCACACAGTGAAGGCCGACCTCTATCAGACATACATCACCAACGGTAAGGAGGACACTTACCAAACCAGCCTGGGGTCCTACGCAAGCCGCGCATCCTACCAGGCAAACATGGATTGCTATAGAAACGCCCTGAGTCTCGACGGTGGCAGGAGATACTTCAATGAAGAAGACTGGGTCAGCAGAGATAACTACTGATCCGCCACACAGCCCCTATATTGCGTGTACGATAGTGTATGTGTGGTTGTGGATGGGGAGAGAATGGTTAAAAATAAAAGCAAACGAGTGTGGAAGAGAAGAGCTCCTTTAGATCAGATTAACAAAAAGCTGCAGTAGAGAGGGAGGAAGCCCCTAGTGAGACCAATAAAGTCTAAGTCAAAACCATTAGGTCCTGATGGAGCAGTGTAATTCAATTTTTAAAATGAATCCCTCGGGGTAAGGACTACACTATGTATTCGGAACAAGGTGAGTTTGAATCCAAGTCGAGACCTTTGCCGCATGTCATCTCCCTCTTCCTCCCCACAATGCAATAGTGTCAAAATTTAAAGAGGAGATACAGTAAATATAATTTCTAGATAAAAATAAAATGATCATCTTCTCTAAAGTAACTGCACGGAGTGTCTTAGATTTAACTATGAATGTGTGTGTGTGTGTGTGTGTGTGTGTGTGTGTGGCAGCCTGTTTGCATGGCCTGGTTATGCTGCCTTTGCCTGGTGGGATCACTGTGAGGTCTTGGACCCTTACTTACCTTGCTGTGCCTGAAGATGCCATTTTTCTAGTCAACCTGATTTTTACCTGAAATGAACAGGCTACCTCGAATAGATTATGACACACTGGTTTAATACCACTTGATATGGGAGCAAAAACAACAAAAAACTGTTCATTTTCTGTGCACTGCAGGTGTTTTGACATGGCCTTAAGTTGTAAGTTGTCCAGAAATAGTTGAAGTTCATTGATCCCCTTCTTCCCTCATTAACCAATCGCCTTCACTCTGTTCAAAGACCCAGCAGAAGGTTCGCAAGTGGAAAGGGACAATGAATTCAGCTTGAGTGCCTGCAGCCCGACCACAGCAATGGCATGATATCAAAGAGAATGAGAAAGTATAGTATCATAATTATTATTTATTCAGAATGTATAATGCCTTGTTCCATTGACATCTCTCCTGTAAGTGAGAGTGGTTTGTATGTTTGTTACATAAGGAAATCTCCAATAAAAAGGGATGGAAATGAAGACTAATCTGTCAGTGTGTGGTGGAGAAATTTGTCAGATTGTCCCGCCTCAGTGAAAAAAGACAGGATTGTATTCACAGTTCATCATGTTTTTATTAACATTTCAAGTTAAATTAGTCATGCACCCACACTTTCAATCATCTCCACCATTCATTCCCAACAGAGTGCACAATAAGATACCATTCAAGTACAGGCGAATGAACACTAGATTTCTTTACCTAATCAACCACAAAAATGTCCATCCGGGCCACATTTTTAAGTTTAGTATGAAAAGAAAAACCCTCTCATCACTCTTTTATAGGCCTATGGGCTAAATATGGTCAAAATCTTGTAGTGTGCATCCACCCTAAGACATTCATTCTACACACAAACGCACACACACACACAGACACACACACAAGAATAATTGATAAAATGTTTACTATACAGGTCCTGCTAATACCTGACGAGCACACCTGCGTACACACAACTTTCCTGCATACACTTTCTCTTCTCTCGCACACACTCTCTCTCTCGCTCTCTCACACACACACACACACACACTAGCCCAGAGGCAGACATGATGTCCTTAAAGGGTCTGATATCTTCAACCGTTTCATGATGAGACAAATACTTAAAAAACACATGCACACACACATTCACACACGCACGCACGCAGGCTCACGCGCACACACAGGAAATACAAGATGTTTTGAAGGGAAGTGATGGATTTTCTGTTCTCAAGACTCAGAACTTAAGGTCAGGTTGGGGGTTAAAGGTCAGGCATGGGTCCGCTTACGAGGCTGCTTTTGTCGCCGTGGTTTCAGGATGACGTAGCGGGTGTAGCTCGTATGCTGGTCCGACAGAAATGGAATGAAGAACGCTCTGAAGAGAGGAGACGACCTGAGAGAGAAACAAGTTCCATGAAAAACTGAATAAGCTTGTATATGTAGAAAATAAAGATGAAATTATCCATTTCATGACCGATTGTGGTAGTTACATCTGTTTTTCCAAACTGCTGCTACAGTGCATCTAGGCCTACATGCAGGGATGAACATGTTTACACCAAAGTTTTCACAAATCTTTGGCTAATACCACTAATTTTTTCTATGATTTAGGACAGTTCATCTTCTATAGAGGAGCTCTTTGAGAAAGTGTTAACAAATAGTGAACATGCCCTAGATCATAGAAATATCATATAATATTTCATATAATATCTCATGTCCCTTTTCAGGTCCAGTCATGAAAACATGTGTATCTCCTGATGTGAAACAAGTTGGTAATGGGGCATGGAAGAAATTATTAACTTTTGGTGAAAATCCAACATGTGGAACTGGAATATATTGACAATTGCATAGCGTTGGCGGAGGTATGCGCTCTACTGAGTGCCATCTAGTTTTGTCTTGTTATGCACACTAATGCAAGGCCCTCCAAAACCTTTTTTCTTTTCAAATTCACACATTTTCAAGGATATTAAAGGTCTTTGGGAGCCCTGTATTTACATTTATGTGTTAATTATGCATTTGAGAAAATACCTGGACGCTTGAAGGAAAGGTTTATAGGCGATGACGTTCCAGTCTTCTTTGTTGGCAGAATAGCGCGGTTCAAGAGGCGTCTCATTATCTGCTTCTAGGTCTACTAAGTAGTGGCACTGCCGTAAATCCACCTGCAGCACATCCACAGAGTAAACATCCGGAAATTAAAGTGACACTGCTATAAACTACAGCATCCATGCATCCATCATTATCAAAGATAACCAATGAGCCAGATGTCTGAGTGACTCACATATCTTGTTGGCTCTTCCAGGTTCTGGTCGTTCATATTGGCTGGGATGAGCTGAGTAGCAAATGGGCTAGAGGCGTACGCCTGAGGCAGCTGCCCTTTGAACTCTGACTGGATGAACTGCAGCTGCCAGCTGGAGATGAGGAAGAGTTTCTATCAGCAAGTGACAGTGCACAATCCAACATAAACAGACAACACAGATACCCGCAGACCTACACCAGTCACACTAACTGTACCAAGTACACTTTTCTATTTGTCATGACATCGAGATGTTTGTAATCGTTTATACAGCAAAGTTGAGAACCTCATCCAAAAGAATAGAGAGACCGCATCAAGATCCTGCAAATTTTTCAGGGTAAATTTCCAGACTTTTTCCAGACCTAAATCTCTTGACTGGATTTGAAGATTTGAATGATGCATCCTGATATTAGCTGGATAATGACAGTCAACTAAGCTATATCACTCTATAGCAGAAGATCATTGACAACAAATATCATTACATGTGAAATGACAGTGGGTCTGTGATTAAAGAAAATGTTTCATGCTTTTCCAGACATTTTGTCCAAGTCTCACACTTTTCCAGACCTGGAAATGACAAAATGCGTTTTCCATACTTTTCCAGACCTGGAAATGACAAAATGCGTTTTCCATACTTTTCCAGACCTGTGTAGGAACCCTGGATACTGACTTGTTTGGCAGGAGGAAGCTGCTAGGGAAGCGGTACCACTCTTTGCCCACACACACACTAACAGTCCTGCCTTCAGGGACCGAGTGGAGAGTGGGATCCTTGGCGATGCGGTGAAACTCTGGGTACAGGTCCAGAGGGGCGTGGTAGCCTGCAGACACAGAGAAAACACATCTCATCCCATTGCTGCGGCTGGAACTGTCACTTCTACTATAATGCCTTGCATTGCTAGTGAGTAGAATCGTGTCTGTGTGTGTATATACACACACCTTTGAACAGGGCAACAGAGCGAGATAATGACAGCACTGTGAAGACCAGCAGTGAGCTTAGGGCCAACCAGTTGGAGGAGACGGTGTAGTGCTCCAAACGGTACCGCTGGAACAGAAAGTGGTAGCACTTCTGCAGGAAAGGAAATGAATCACACACAAGACTGTAAAAACTGAGATAATATGTAAAGTCGTAAAACAAAATCAAACCCACCAACATAGGTAACCGTTTTGGTTTCAAGGATGGTAAATGGCAAAACATACCTGTAGGGAAGAGAGCGCTACTGCGCCGCTGAGGCAGATGAGAGGGTAGATGGGAAAGAGAAATCGTTCTTCTTTATGAGGCCTGGTGAAGAAAACCAACATCCACAGGTACATGGGGGACAGAGTCAACCAGTATGGACGGCCCAGGTTCTGCACTGCAGAGAGACACGCGTACACAAGCACATGAAGTCACGGGAAGAGCCGCTTCTAGAATTAACACTTCAACGAATCAACACTTCACACACATCTGTTGATAGATTAAACTAGGGCTGAACGATTTTGAAAAAATATCTAATTGCGATTATTTTGACTGATATTGCAATTGTGAAATTATTTGTGATATTAGAGGGAATGATAAGTTTTACATCATTATTCTCATTTTCATTGAAAAAGGTATTAAAATTATTATGGTGTGATTTTTGCGGGGATCTGTACCAAGCAAAGATGTTTTCTTAAGTCTGTAGAATATCATGTGTAGGCCAGGACATCTCTGCAGCATGACAATATTTAATTTAAAATGGTATTTTGACACACATTTCGCCTTTAACAAATATTGCGCCTCCTGCGATTTGAAAATTGCAGTAGGCCATATTGCGATTTCGATAAAATTTCGATTAATTGTTCAGCCCTAGATTAAACTTCTTTTTTTGTTTGTTGATGCCATATTTATGCCAATTCCAGAGGGGATTTGGGTGTAGGATACGCTGATATTCCATGAAAACGATGGCTGATGCAAAAAATGTAGATCATACAATGCGCCCATCTTTTCACTCCACTATTGACCGACCGAAAACATGTTATAATAGTTTCATAATGGTAGTATTTGTGGTGATGTGTGCTCTTACTGTATATGGACCAACTACAAATTTATCCTTTCGAGTCTGAATCCATATCATCACCTATGGAAAATATATATTAATTCCATCATGTCAGCATTCACTCTGCTTCCTGGAATTGCATCTGGCTTACGCTGATCATGTAAGTTTACCCCACAAAACAATGGGGTGTGAGTATCTGATTCTGTCATTACTATTTCACTTCACACATGTGAATATGGAGCTGCATTGCTGAGTGGACTGCAGTTTTGGGCAGTGGCAACATTTAGACATTTCCTAGTGGTGGTGTAGGAAAAGACAACGCATGCATGCTCGCGCACACTGTCCTCACCATTGAACCTGTGTAATAGTGTCTCCATCAGGGCGGTGAGTGGCAGAGAGAACAGTGCCAGAGCAAACACCAGGTTGAAGTTCAGGAACCCATTTAAAAAGTAGAAATGCCAAGGCTCTGTGCCTGCAAATTCAACAACACAGAGACATGAAAAACAACAAAACAGTACAGCTGAACTGAAGTAGTATAACTTAATTACTTAAATGGAAAAATATACTCGTGTACTGGTAGATAACATAAATCTATCATGTTCAATGCATTCTAGGAGTTATTTTGTGATGAAGTGTTTTAATTGACCTTTTTTGGTGTAACCACTTTCCCTCAACCTGCCTTGTCTATTTCTACTTCAGTTAGTGATTTTCTATGTTTCCCAGAATGACTTTATTACATTTTGGCACAGTTGGAACAGTTGGCAAAAAAAACTTACCATAAAGATCTGGGCCATGTGGTGTGAAGACATTGTACAGTAGGATATTGAGTGGAGCAATGACCAGTTTGCCATAAAAGAAAGAGTCCACCAACACCAAGGGTACCTGGGGAAAACAGGATAAACACAGAGGTATGGGTACAGATGTGGGTATATATAGACCCGTTTCTTGTTAGTAAACACTGGGTGGTGCACATGTAACCCTGGGGCAGGAAAGTTGCATCTTGGTGTTATTGTTTTACCTTCATTTTTGCAAAGACATGTTAAATTTAGCAAGTTTGAATACTCTTTATGTTAGCAGTAGTACCTGACAGCAACTACAATACAGTAACTCACTGTCTATCTAGTTAACTCACTGTTTTGTCTGTCATTTTGCTTAGATACTTACAAAGATAGAGATACAGATGTTTAGTTTTGCAACTGTCACGTTATCAGGCTTGCCGAGGTTGGCTTGACTACTGGCCATTTTACATTTTATGGTAACATTAGCGAACTGCCACATGGACGACGGTCCTATTTGGAAACACAAGATTTATATTGCATCCTTTCTTGTGTTTCGCAGTGAGCTGACTGTTGTTACTAATTGAAAATTGGGTTTGGCAAGATGAAAGTAAGGGAACAAGACATACTATGCGCTTATTCTCATAGATCGCATTACACCCACAGAAACTGCAGGCAAACTGCCAATCTATCTGGTCGCTTAATGACTCAGCTGATCACTTACTGTCCAGTTTGGTCTAATTAGTACAAATTGGGCATTTGTAAAACTTGTAAGGTTGGGGTGCAAGAGGGACTGGAGCAGTATAATACAGAAATTCTGGTGTGCAATAATAATAATATTAAGCAAGGTGTAATTTTGGGAAGCAAGGTGAAATACGCCTAAATGTAAAATGACACTAAGACAGTGAGCATAAGGAAAATAAATCAACATACTAATATAATTTATTTGTAGGGCATATATGATGAAAAAACAGAGTTTTTGAATATTTGACTGTATTCCTGCTTTGGCAGTTGAAGCTCCCAACCCAAGTCTGATGTTGCAGAGAAACCTGTCTATATGCACATTTGAATTTTTCCACTAATAAATAACAAAGGTCAAGTGTTTATATGCATTTGAGTATTCTCACCAGTAGCAGCAGTAGAGCAACAGCTGACCAGGTGATAAAACTTTTCCACTGCCTCTTTAACACCAGCAGGTCGAAGGCAATCGGAATCCTATCAACATCAAGGCACAGGAAATAGCAGTAATAAGTCATTTTTGACTCAGTTGTTTGGCAAAGTTATTGCCACCAAAAAGACATTTTATTTCATTTTACCCAATCAGAGCAGAGAACGGCCATCCAACAATGGCACCGGCAGCCACGCCCATAATGGCCAACGGCGGCGAGTCCTGGAACCAGCCGGTCATGGCAACCAGTGTGGTATACATACAGAAAGAGGAGGGCAGGAATGCTGGGGAGAAAGAGGGAGAGAGGAGGAAGGAGGATGAATCGCATAAAGAATTAACTGTAAATAGGAATCTCTCACAGAAACATGCTACGATCTCAACATGTCATGTCTTTATGCAGTAGAGCCTTCTCTCCAACCCTCTCCAGACTGGAGGTACCTTGGGTGAATTAGGGTGTTTCCACATATAGTTTTTTTTTAAAGGAACGGAACTCAGCTGCATATGAACTCAGTCCTCTTTGTGTTCACCATGTAAGTGGACTTACAAGAGGACTCAGCTCTCTTTTCAATGGGAATCAATTGGACCACAAAACAGACCACAAAACTGACCACAAAACGGAACAAAACGGACCGGTGGTCTGAATTCGGTTCCTTTTAGAGAGTCTGTGTTCATTTGGCGTGTTCACATATGCACAAACAATTGCTGAGTCATTGGACTGAGTCCACTTGAGAGGCTGAAACGGACCAATGTGCTGATTCAAAAGACAGGGTTAGACTGAGAATAATAAGTTCAGTTGTAAATAAGGCTCAATTGAAGTTCGGCACTGTTCACATGGGACATTTGGTATTGGTCAAATTCATGGATAAGTATGTGTAGAAACCACCTAGGTTGCATTGTTGTGGGAGGGTCTCGAAATCTTTTGAGGCAGTCAAATTTCATTGGCTGATGAAGTCCGCTAGCAGGTGACATTTCAAATGTTCAACTAGTTTCACCTTTTGATGGATTGGGTGATATTTTCACAGACCTTGCTCCGTCAATCCATACCATCAGTTAACACATAGGTCCCATTTAGATATTGTCAGTTCTTTGATGTATTACAATTGCTCATGTGACCGGAGCCTTTGACTACAGGTGTCAGAGAGGGCTGAGAGCGAGGCTGTGTGACAGGTAGACGATATCCAAGTCATACAACAAAGGGAACAAAACATAATAAAAGGGTGACAGGAGGGGAAAGAGAGACGACACAGGGACAGAAATGGATAACTAACTGAATAAAACCGACCAACCTGCAGACGAGCAGAACATTCCAGTGCTCAAGACAAGGAACGCCAACATCAGCCGGCCCACATGCAGACCAAACTTCTTACACACCGCCCTGCGTCACACACAACAAACACACCAGGCAGTTAAATCCCTGAACATAGCAATCATCAGACCAAATAAATATGCCTCACCATCGATATGAATTCATAAGAATTAAAAAAAAAAAAAAAAAAAAATCTGGACACATTCTTTGGTACACCCACTCGCACTGAAGAGGAGGGTAGACTCACTTGTAGAAATAGAGTTCACAGACGCAGCAGAAGAAAGCAAGGACACATCGTACAAAGTAGAACACCAACACCTGCAACACAATCATAACATGATCCTTAACGGGCCTGAAATTACTGCAAATTTTCCAGTTCAATGCTGTACTGGTTATCGCGTGTATTCATGTGTGACATGTGTGAGCGCCGTTACCTTGTTGGTCTGTAGTACATGGGCATGCAAACAAGCAGGCAGAGCATGTAACCATAGGTAAGCGTACGATCTGATGGCGTATAACGGAGAATATTCCCATGTTTGCAACCCTGTGCCATACAGGAGGTAGTGCATCTGTCAAAAATGACATTACATCAGAGATATGAATAGAGAAAGAAGGAAAACAAATAAATGGGAGGCATACTGCACTTGAGGATTTTTCGATGGATAAGTAACTACTTACAGGCTCCCAGTAGTTGAAGGTCTCATCGCAGTCTGAGATGTTGCTTAGCAATGCGGCACAGAAACGTGCGGAGAGGAGGCATTTAAATGCTGTTGAACCTTCTGGGGCCCATACCTGCCCTCCTCGACTTACTGACCTATTAAAAAAACAAAACACACACAAATATACACTTGCCAAGAGAAAAAAAAAACATTAAAAACTATTGGGGAATCATTTTTTTCCCCCTGAGTTTGGAAAAACATGACAGTCATATGAAGCCTGTGCATGGCAGGTTATTGAAAAAATAATAGCTATCAATGATATACCCATTTATATTGATGCATCAAAAAGGTATTCTAGGTATTCTTTGGGATTCTTCGAATCTCAAGTCCATTCTACAAAAATTGAAGCTTTGCAAGCTTTGTAGCATAATTGTGTTTATAAAGAGTCTAGTGTCAGAGACAGCATTGATGCTCAGAGTGCCAATTTAAGGTATATAGTTAGTCACATAGATACATCCCATTGCCAAGAAACATATGAATAAATTTTTGTCACTTTGTTGCTAGGTGCTGGGAGCTTTGATCCCCTAAAAAAAAAACCCTAATAAATCATCATATATAATCAGGGGTGGCGCTAGGCCACTTTTCTTTACTTCCTCTATTGATGACCCTTTAAATAAATCTGCATGTGTGGACAATTTTGCACTTGCTCAGAGTGAAAAACATAAGTCATGATCTAGTAGGCTGGTAATGTGTCATTAATGTTTACAGTAACATTGATAACCTATACGGCCCTAATGGCTGTTGATGTTTGCTCATGTTACACACCCATGAGGATTAGTGAGCTCAGTCGCAACGAGATTAGACGTAGAGGTTTCTACGTTTTGTTATGACACGTCATCAACAACCTGTCAAATTGTCTTTTTTAGACTCCAGCATCAGTAGAATACCAACCACCAATCTAAAATAAAACATCTTTGCTGTGCTGAGTTTGACCCACTTTCCTCGGGTCATGACAGGTAAACTGAAGTAGGGTATCTTAATCTGGTAGTGGACAGCTAGGGAAGAATGAATGAATCAAAACAAGTAATGTTGAACTGCCATAAACATAGACGATTCAACTAGTGATTTAGGCGCAAACACAGCAAATAGCCACTACATTTCAAACTAGTGTAAACGCATGGTCTGTTGAGTTATTTAGTTAGTTGACCTATCAATCGATGTGATCGTGCTGCCATGAACGTAACTTGCTCTACGTGTTAACGATAGGTAGCTAGCTAGCTTCCCCGGTGCGGCTGTCAGTTATCAGACGGGGGATGGAGGTTGCAGCACCGGGGAGTGTAACGTTAACGTTACTCCTGGCTGATACTCACTCTTGCCGGGCCTCTGGACTTTTACTGTCATCTCCGCCTTTTTCCTCTTTCGCTGGTCGAGCTTCGGCGGGGATGTTCACGTTGTTTGCATCTTGTCTGCTGCCTCGCCTGGTTCGCTGCCGAAGCCCCTTCGCCGCCATGTTTACCATTAGCTGCTCCGAATCAGACTTCGTTCATTTCCGCCGCTGTCCGTGATGTAGCTGGGTTAATGACAGCTAGGGCCGCAGCCTGTCGCTAAAAACTCACTTCGGAGTAAAAACTGGTCTAGGAGTAAAACCTCCCAGCTTCACAACGTGACACGGGGTGGCAGTGGAGCACAGACAACTGTTTCAACTTCCCTTTCTATATTATTTAACATAATACAATGTCCTCTCTCTCTCTCTCTCTCTCTCTCTCTCTCTCTCTCTCTCTGTGTCTCTCTCTCACTCACACACACACACACACACACAGGGCACAGCTTTTATCTTTTTCATTTTCAACCACTATAACCTTTCAGAGGACTGAGGAGCTGTAACATCCACAAACTGCCTGGTGCACAGTAACTCCTACAACACTTATCTGAACTGGTTAGATTACTGATGAAAATGAAGGGGGAACAATGGTTTATTTGCATGCCATGTGCATAGAGCTTGTCCCAGACAAAGGTGGAAAGTAACTCAGTACATTTACTCGAATACTGTACTTAAGTACAATTTTGAGGTACTTGTACTTTACTTGAGTATTACCATTTTATGCTACTTTATACTTCTACTCCACTACATTTCAGAGGGAAATATTGTACTTTTTACTCCACTACCTTTATTTGATAACTTAAGTTACTAGTTACTTTGCAGATTCAGATTATTAATACAAAATATAATCAACTAATAAACTGTGATGTATTACCTACTGTAAGATACCCAGCAGTATATAAAGTAGTGGAAATCAGCCACACCTTTTCCAGCTGCAACATTAAAGTGATGCTTACACATTAATGCATCAATAATTATAATTCAATAATATAATATATACTGTATTATTCTGAAATGGGTCATTCTGCATAATGAGTACTTTTACTTTTGTTGCTTTAAGTACATTTTGATGCAAATACTTTTGTACTTTTACTTAAGTAACATTTTGAATGCAGGACTTTTACTTGTAACAGAGTATTTTTATACTGTGGTATTTCTACTTTTACTTAAGTAAAAGATCTGAGTACTTCTTCCACCACTGGTCCAAGATGCAAACTGTCTGAGATAATTGATTTCAAAGCTGTTTCATCGCAAGCTCCTTTAACTGCTTTTGGGATCTCTTGTTCATACATAAATATTAAATACGTACATATTGTGTTGAAGGTATATTGCAAACCTGAAGATGCAATGTTTTTCTTCCTCTTTTCATTCATGTTCATATTTTAAGTGTGCTACTGTCATGTGATATTGTGGCAACTTACATGTAAATTGTTAGTACCATCAATAAATCATTGTTGTTTGAGGTTTGTCAGTACACTGTTTAAATGGTAGAAAGCAGAACTAACTATTGGTACTATGGTGCATTAAGTGCATACCAATGTTGTGTGTATGTGATGTAAAATGAAACACTAATATGTAATATGTGCCATATTACATAAACCGGGCCAATGGTACCTACCATGGTATTGTGACAGTGTGCCCTGGTAGTACTAGTAGTAGTAGTAGTAATATGTACTACAGTTTACTATAATTTACCATGCTTTTCTATGCACCACAAATTTGTTGTTAAATAACAGATTTATTGTATCATGATAATAAATATACACACAAATACACAGAGTTCCAAACACATTTAAAAGACATAACAGTAAATAATGCCTCAACAACTGTGGTAGCATTTTTCATTCAAATTAAACACTGTCTAACTACAGTTTTGCAGATTATATGATTATAGCTCACTCTTACAATCAGACTGGTCATTGTTCTGTTTCAGAAAAAAAAAGTGGTGAAATGCCTTTTATTCCCTGTCACACAGATGTAAGTTAAAGTTACCTGATGGTGACTTGCAAACGAGAGGACAGCAAGGCTTCCAAGTGCCTGTGCAGTTGGAGAGCTTGTGTGTGTGACAGTGCATGTGTGTGTGAATGGTAGATCAGTCTGTAGCAGTAACTGGTCTGACTCAGGTCAGGGTGTGAGAACGTATCAATGAGTTTAACCTGCTCCACGGTGCCGAGACTGGCCTCTCTGACCACAGCAGTGAACTTCCTCTCCTCCCAGGCCGGCCCGGTCCAGAAGCTGATGTCAAAGCTGAGGTGTTCGGGGTACAGGGAAAACGGGTTGAAAGGTTTCCCCGGGGACGGGCAGAGCACAAATTGTTTCAAGAAGCGCGGGTCACGTGACCACAGCAGCCGCCAGTCAGGGAGCGAGAACAGGAGCGCGGCGAGGAGGTCCAAATTAAGGGAAACAGTGACACTAACTTGGCTGATGCTGTCACTTGCATCGCTGGCCAACACCTTGCCAACCAACCCCATTGGCTGTGCCTTCAGACACAGACTTCCCTGTTCTGTAACCAGGGAGACCCTATATGGAGCAAGCAGGGTTTCCAGGCTTTGGCCAAGCAATTTGATTGGCTCACATGCTGCGGGACACACGCCTCTGAGGAGAAGCTGGTGAAAGGCAGGTAGAGCCCAAAGGCTGATGGGCACGTTCCTGAACACCAGGCCGCTGATGCCAAATAGCAGCCCTGTAAAACCATTACAGTCACCATGAGGCTCCTCATTCTCATTTCCTTCAACTTCAACATTTTCGTTATTCCCCTCTTTCTCCCCATCATTCCCCTCTTTCTCCCCATCATTCCCCTCTTTCTCCCCATCATTCCCTGTATTGCTCGTCAACTCTTGTTGTTCTTCTTTCTCTGGTCTATGAGGTAGAAGCTCTTCCATCTGAGGAAGTAGTGATGGACGCAGCACAAAAAGGCCGCTTTCCCCCTCAGTGTCGACATCGAGGGAGCATGCAGACCTAAAGCATTCTGCTCCTTTGCTCCTGGCCCAATCCGCTTTCTCTGAGGTAACACACGTGCCCGAAAGAGTGTCTGGTGTGTCTGTATGTTTCTGACTGTCCAAGAGCAGTGACTGATCCTTTTGTTTGTCCGTATTTGTGTGTAGAGCTGTCGAGGTATGAACGTCGGAGTTGAGGCCCTTGTGAAGCAGGTGTATCCAGTAGCAGTATGTATTGTCTTTCTCATGGCAGCACTTCTGCAGTTGTTTGGAGGTGAGGAGGAGGGGAAGGGTCTCCGTCGTCATGGAGACGGACCATTTCTCTGCCAGTCCTTTGAGTAGAAAGTCCTGCACCAACCTGACGGGGTGGACAGAGTCCGGAGAGAGAAATTCCCTGACGAGAGAAAAGACAGCAAGCACAGTGATATGATAGCTAGTTTGCGACGGCGGCTTGTAATTCACACATCATGAAAGTCTCTGCTTCTTAGTGTGTACCTGAATATGTAATCGCTGAGCTCAGCAGGTATGTGATACTCGACTCTCTCCCCTTCAACAGATTCCTCCACTTTGAGCCTCTGAACAGCGCTGTAGGGGAGGCTGCGTGTAAACACATGGAGCAAAGCGTTCTCCAAATGAAAGCCCTTATCCTGGCTCCTGTGCAACAACAAAACCATAATCAGGCAGTCTCCTAATCCATATCAAGAGCACACACAAACAGACAAACCCTTGCTGTCTCTCTCTATGCGCTTTAACACTCACCTTTGCTCCTTACCTGTATCCAGTACACTTGTAGCTCTCGTATTTCTCACTCTCAAAAGGACGGACATCACTTAGGACCAGGTGCGCCTCCGCTGCCATCGCAACAACCTGCCAGCTGTTGTGCCACTCTCTCTTCGGGTGGTCCGCCGGTGTCCCACCCTGTCCGTTGCACAGGGCAACATGGACCTCCCCGTCTTCAGCCAGCACCTGAACACAGCTGGATACACAGCACAAACCACCACAAGTCTTCAGTGTATTTGTCTAAAACAGTGATTTTGTTAATATGTATGTCAATACTCTCATTCTCAAATACTCCATTACTGATCTTACTGCGAATATGAGAACACTCCAATTGAACATATGGGACACTACATTATTTCAAGCACTGGAGGATCGTTTTGGTCTAAGGCATTTGTATAATTTTTCTGCGTGTATGTCTTTTGTCAGAGTATAAAGTAATTTGTTGGTAGGTTAAAAAAAAGGATACCCACCTGTTTCAAAAAGCAATTTGGACATGAATTAAGCACGGTATAGTTAGAAATGTAAAAATGTGTACACCGATTTATCATGTTGATGGTTTATTGGATAATACATAATGCAGAGACAGGAAAGATGCTAGACACAGAAGGTCTGACAGCAACAAAGGCTGTGAAAGTCATTATGCAGCGACAATGTGGTGTGACTTTGCCAACAAAAACACCAGGATGCCACAATTTCCTAGATCTTTCGACTGCATTCTCTGTTTGTTTGGCTTTTGAACACAGCTCGTCTGTGTGATCGCTGTCTCCGCTTGTTTTTACATATGAACAACATGTGACCTACCTGAGGAAGAAGTTCTTGAGAAGTTCTCTGTTCTTCTTAACACCACTCTTGCGACCGCAGTGAGGAAAGTTAAAGACCACACGGTCAAATAGACGATCCTGCAGAGAGGCGCATTCTCCAAGCTTTGTAGAGTCCACCTCGAACAGCACCTCTCCACCTGATGAACATACAAGACACATCCCAAGTGTAAATCTCACAAAGTGCAACCTACTACAAACATTCAAATGAAAAGCAGACAAATAAACAAAGACAGTGTGTGGCAATGTAAACACACACACACTTACCTGAGTCCCTGATGATCTGTATGTTGGTGGCTGCACTTTCATGCCGCAGTGCCTCTTCCTGACTCTGGAGGCAGGTGGCCGTTATGTTGCTCTCCGACTCTGAGGAAAACTGTCTCAAAGTCGCAGAAAAGGAGAAGTTCCCTTCTCCCACAAACAGTACTGTCCGAGGAGTAGACATGTCCAGTGGCAGTTGGTGACTCACAAAATGGGTGACTCGTAACGCTGCACCAAAGCTGCGATTCCTTATGGCTCAGAGTGCGACATGTGATACTCTCCATTTGACTCCATGATCATCTCACTGCTGTCTTCACTTGATGTTAATGTGGCAGACTAACACAAATAAGATCGTACTAACTGCTTACAAGTGAAGTTAGCATGCGTGGCGATCCGCTTTTCGACCCTTTTCCCTTGGAAAATTTGATGTAACGTTACAGTTAGTAATGTACAGGTGTCACGTTGCTACCCTGTAGTTAATGCTATCTTATCTAATCTGTACAACAAAATAAACCACTCAAACGTGGCGATATCGTCTTAACTAATCGGTGGAAACCAGTCTGTAACACTCCTCTCCTTCTGTTTCAGTCGACCTAGAAACGTTAGCTGGATAAAACCGTTTCACCTGTAGCGGCTTCGGCAGCTTTGGTTAAACCCCGTGTCGCAGTTACAGTAGTCCGACGAGAAACAAATCTAAGGAACATTCTGCCTCTCAACTTCTGTTTTGGGACAGCAAAAATCCTCAATAGCATTTTAAAGTTAGGTGAGACTTCACAGTTCTTTAATGTCACCCTAGAGTTTATACATTATACAAATGTAAATGCATTGTTTTGGAGCATTTTTATTGAAAATAGAAAAAGAATAAATAATAAGCAAACAAACAAATAAAAAAAGACAATAGGATAGTAAAGCATCAGGTAGATAATAAATAATAATAAAAAAAAGAAATCAAAATACAACAAACATCTTATTGGTTGTGAAATCTCAATTATGTAATGCAGTTAGACTTCAGATTTCAGTTCAATCAATAATACATTCATTTTAGGGATTCATTCCCATTGCAGTAATAGCAAAAAATGTCTCTTGGTGTAAAAAAGAATATAGTGATAGAGTGTCAGTGGTGTGAAAGACAAGGAAAGGGAAAAAAATGAGTCGCCAGGAACCAAAGAATCCTGTCATGTTTCCAGTAGGACATATTTGTATGGTGACACTTCACATCTGGAGGGAGCTTTATGCAGCATCAGTTGATCCGAGCATTAGTAGCCTTGGCTTATTATTAGCTGATCTTTTTAAAATCTCCACCTGACAGGTTGTCTCATGTGCTATTCTCAGTACCGTTTGGGATTTTAAGGTGTCTTGATCACACTGGAAGTACGTAGAGAAACAACTAGCGCACATAAATGTCTGTTTTTCCTCGATGCTAAGGTCATGCTAGCTAACGGAATAGCTGCACCTGCACATCAGACCATCAAACATCCTCATAGGATGCATGTAGTCGTAAACATCCATGTAATCCAGTTTGAATTGCAGTAGAAACCAGTGTATCGAGCTAGCGAAATAGCTTAGGTTTTTTATTCTTATCCTTGTCTGCATCCTCGGGTTCCCTCACCCATACTGTGCCTCTCTCCGTGTGTGTGTAGCTGTGTGTCAAATTAGGGTCGTTTGTGTTTCCTCAAGCAGTCATTGTCACAAACATTTACTACACTTTTTGTAAGAGAGATGTCTGGTAGAAGCCTTTGACAAGTGGCAATAAAGCTGGGGAAAATGTGTTTCTTTTTTCAACCAGTTGTAATCCAGGGGAACTTTCAAAACCAGCCTCTGTATTGCTCATGTAGGACAGAGGCACACTGGGCAAGATGCAAGTACAGGATGTGGGTAACATATCGGTTCATGGCGTCATCATACCTCCTTCATCTTGTTTCCTGTGTGTCCTAGGAAGCGTTGCGCCCACATGGGCAGCGTTCTGGCCTTGTCTTCCGGTCCGGGCCATCAGAACTGGCCTTTCTCCACGGACCCTCCCCCCTCTCGCTGGGACACGCATCCTGCTCACTGGGACACCCCGCCGCGCTGGGAGAGGAGAGATGGCCGCCTGCCCAACCCGGGCAGCTTCCACTCGCTGCACAGGAGCTGCAAGGGTGCAACATTCAACTATCACTATCAAGCTGTGCTGCTGTTTTGTCTTGTGGAACAATGTGTTGTGAATGTTGGATCTGACTCTCTCTCCTCCCTGCTTCCCCAGATGTGTTTCCTCAGCAGATCGAGGGAGTCAAGATGATCGTCAACAAAACTCTGAGCAGCTTCTTCAAGGTGACCATCATCATTGAACCAGGGATGGGACGATATATCCAAATTCAATATATCGGCATACAAAAATGTGACAATAAAATATGCTGTAGTAATCACATATGAGACGGCTTGACCATCACAGTTTCACAAGCTCTCCATCCAAATTATATTATTTGCTTTTTGTAATGACATTTTGAAATTGTTGTTTACGTTCTAGCAAGCCAGTACCATTGCTAGAAAGACTTGTGGCTCAGAAGTAAACATAATTCCGCACAGTCAGACTGAACTTTTATTTATTACATCGTATTGTGGTGGTTATGAATTGTGAACCACATATCATGTATCGCATTGCATTGTCAGGTAAGCATATCGTCCCATCCCTACATTGCACCCAAATCAACTTATATGAAAACTGTGCATCCCTAGTAGCTGTAGACAATGAGGGTGTAAATATCCTGTAACAGTGAGTGTGTGTATGTATGTGTTTGTTTCCAGGTCAGTCACACCCTCCACCTCAGCGCTGTTAGTCCGTCTTACTATCGCTTCCATGTGGAACACCTGCAGTCGGACGATTACAGCAAGGACAAGGTCAAGCACACGTCATCAGATACAAGAGATGTTATGCTGTGTCGTCATTAATGTGCAACAAAATGATGGAGCTGCTGCCTCATTGACTTGATTTTTTTTTATCATTTAACACGGTTTAGGACGCCCCAGCATTGATCGGTGAGATGGATTCTTCAGGTAGTCTGAACGCTCACTCTCTGCTGCATCTCACTGAGCGTGTCAGAGCCAGGGCGGTGTTCCAGGTGAGTCCAAGGGGGTTTCGATAGTTACTAGTAGACAGGTAATATTGAATTGTAGCTGGACCGTTGAACCTTTAGACTGGGGTGCACATTTAAACACAAAGACTCAAGAGCCATTAAACCATTTATTAAGGTGATGGATGAACAGATTAGTGGATGGATGATTTTATATCATCAAATGCATCCAATAAACTTGGGACATGACAGGCTACCAACTAATCCATTCAGTTCCTTCACAAGTGAGGTAAGGACCTACTAAAGGTTCTTACCTTTAACATGCAGGTCTGGTAAAGGCAGCATGGTTACGAACAAAAGGGTTCAGAACAGACAAACTGGGTCTTATGTGTCCTGCAGAAATTGTCCCGCCTCTCCTGAGCACAGATAGGAGGAATTCCCTCTCAATCTCCAGAGCTAAGGAAGTTTGGTTGTGAATTTGTAATTCTTAAACGCGACCCACTCCATGTCCAGACTCACTGTCAATGTCAGTTACTTTGACTCAAAATGAATGCTGCACAGTTTTGCAAGACATTTCCAGTTTGCTGCCAACATCTCCATTCTTATCATTGATTCTGTTTTAGACCCAGCAGGCGCAGTTTGTAACGTGGCAGTTTGAAACTGAGTACAGAGGAAACGACTTCACGGCTGCTGTGACAGTGGCAAACCCAGACATCCTGAGAGAGTCAGGTGAGAAGTGACAGGTGTGATGCAGAGAACCAGCATAAGCATTGGGAACATCAGTCATTACTATGTGCCAGAGAACTACATTGTGGTTCCTCCCTGCCTGATTCAGTCGGTTATGTCTCTGTGTGTTTGTGTTTCCCTTGGGACAGTGATCCTTGTGGCACACTTCCTGCAGAGTGTGTCGTCTGGACTGGTGTTAGGAGGGGAGCTGGTCTACCATCGTGGACGAGCAGAGGAAGGAGGCATTCTTACTTTGGCTGGACAGTACTCAAGTGGGGTTTTGTTTTGTGTGAATCTGCTTGCGACATACATCATCTGTTTGAATTAATCTGGTATCTTTTTTGATCTGTTTTGCCTGATCTTTATTCTGTATCTCCCTTCAGGACCAAACTGGGTGGCGACACTGAATGCTGGGAAAGGAGGTGCTCATGCTAGCTACTATCACAGAGCCAACAAACAGGTACTGTATAGTAAATACGAGCATATAAACTCACTATTTGCTGCTTTGGGTGCTTATTGCAAATATGCTTGTGTGTGGGGGCGTGTGTTCTTCACCAGATCCAAGTCGGGGTGGAGTTTGAAGCCAGTACCAGGACACAGGAGACCACGGCCTCCTTTGGCTACCAGATGGAACTCCCAGAGGCCAACATGGTGTTTCGAGGTAAACGCTGATTTCTTTCTGCAACTTTCAGCCTGTAACTTTCAAGTTTTTTTGTAGTCAGTATACATCATTAAGACTAAGTCATTTTTTTGTGTGTATATGTGTGTGTGTTTCTATATATATACAGGTATGGTGAACAGTAGGTGCATAATAGGAGGAGTGTTGGAGAAGCGTCTGACTCCGCTGCCTGCCACCCTGATTATGGGTGCCTTTGTGAATCACCGGGGTGACAAGCTGCAGGTGGGGCTGGGCGTCAATGTGGGATAGTCTCCCACAAACCCTTCCTGGACTTCCGCTGTCCCAATGTCCGTCCAGAGACCGTTTTTTGAGGCCTCATGATTCACTGAGTTTCCAGGGTTTTATCAGAGTCTTGTACAGACCTTTTTGGTTATTCAAACACTTCCTACTGACCGTTTGAGCATCATGGATCGTAAGGGTGTCGAATCCCCAAAGTGTCCCCTTGATTTCCACGCTTTTTCCCCCCTATCTTTCTACCTACCTCTCGAAACAGAGGTGATGTTTTCTGACTGGAAGACAATAGGATTACACAGGAGGAATTGAGGAATAGCTTGCGGGACTCAACAACTCTGACTCCCGATCTTCTACTTGCCCCCATGTTGACCTGAACCCAGACCCTGCACACTTTGGAGACGGCACAACTAATGACTGAAAATCTACATCTGCGAGAATCTCCTACAGCCTACTGGACTATAGAAACATAAAGGATGAGAGTCATACTGTACTGTATATGTATAAAAAAAGTTTTATACTTGAGGTAGTCTAAGAAAATGTGGTGTATGTTGTTATTAAACTGTGCGTATGAGTAAATGTGTGCGTGTGTGTGAGATGTGTGTGTGTGTGTGTGTTGTTTGTATGTGTTTATGCTTCTGTGTGAATGCTTGTACTGTTTATTTTACGTGTGTGAGAGTTTCACACACTAACAAATGACTAATGACTAATAGCCTAATGACTCTAAGAGGATAGGTGCTGCTCCGTCTCTACTAACCCCTGCCCTGTTATTCCACAACTGATGGATGTGTGAGTGGCTATGCACTGTATTGGGCCAGGAACATACTGTATTGGAAGGTACTGTATGTATATAGAGAGGTAGGCATATAGACGCACTGAGCTGTATGCAATCTGCACTACTCACCCTGCTTCTGGGCATTTTAAGTCTTGTATGACATATGAAATGTTAATTATTAGAATTATTTATTGACCAATGTGTTATATTAGCGTACAGGCAGGAGGAGTCTGTCTTTTTTGTCTTAATTTAATAAAGATGTTATTTATTTCTATCATGGTTTAACTGTTTTTTCAGTGTTGGTAGCTGAGCATGGGTTTGTCCCAGAAGTCCAAAAAGTACTCCTCATTTTCCTCCTCCTCTGTCCTCATTTCCTCCTTAACCTGTAAATTGATGTTTGACCTGCAGTGTTTGCTGCAATCCCAGTAGTGGAGGAGATGACAGGCGCTGCTCCAAAACCTCCCCATGTCTCCTGTGGTGGAGGACACTCAAGTTCTTTTCAGTGACATCTATTGGCATTGAGTCATCATCAATTGTCGTCTTATAGATGATGCTGTACAGGACGCGGATTCGATCCCTCCCTTCCCTAATCTCTCTAAGTACTCTCTGGAAGGAAGTGACTGATACTGTGGGAGGAAATAGATTTGTAAAATGATTTGGGACGTGCCCTGATTTGTTTGCCCTGCATTCATGTTGATTTAAAGGTCTAACAAATGACCTGGAAACTCAAAGCTCTTTTGATATCAAGGATTTACTTTTCGACTTATCTTTCTCCCTTGTTTCCTTTGGAACTTAATGCTATTATATGTTGGAAAATGTCCGCTACATAATACTGTGGCTGCCTGTCTGTTTTGGGGCATCATTGGTTTGTTTTTTATCCAAGGCAGGACATCCAAATTTAGTGTCAGGACAGCAGAACAGTAACAGATGAAGGACAGTGAAAGGACAGCCACATTTTGTTGCAGTACAATGGCAGGAAACTCACAAAGTAGCATGCACATCACCTAGTGGCACAAGACTGCAGCACTCAGTATAGGGCGGAAAATGATTTAACCCTGATTCAAACGTATATTTCAGTATGACCTAGAAATATGCAAACACTTGCATATAGCTGAATCTAATATACATTTCCCTGTTTAACCATTTACCATGTTATGATGTTTGGTGTTTGTGTTTTATGTTTTGTAATATGCATTTCTTACGTGTTCAATACAATGTTGTTTATGTCATCTGTAGACACACATTTTATGTAAGTGTCAATCAGCTGATCTGCATTGAGCACATCAATACATTGAAAATCTTCAATACATGTGGGTATATCATTGGTAAACACTGTATTTACTAACTACTTACAGTCATGTATGCAGTGTTAGTGTAGCTGTGTAGCTGAATGAGTTCAGCATGACACTGACTGTTTGGGTCAAGGGTTCAATTTCCCCTTGACCCTTTCTTACCAAATATGTAACCTATGCTGTCACTGCATTGTAAGATACTGTGGTAAAAAGTATGAACAGAATAAGCGATGGAACAAAACACACATAAGGGACACTAAAATTGGTCACTTTAAGTTTTCAGCAGGTACAAATATAAAGTCCTAAAAAGTGATATAATAGATATACATATGTACAAAAATATTTAAATATATTCAAATATGAGGTCTGTAAACATTTCCACCTATTCGTACTACTATCACATTGCAGAGTACATTATCTGACTGCATAAGCTCACTGTGACAAAGGTACAGGACTAAAGTCTCTCGTTCTTCTTTTAAACATCTTCATCCTTTCTCTCTTGATTATTTGTCTCTGAACAGAGAAGAGAAGAATCCTTTCCCTCCTTCTCCCCTCATTCTCAAAGACTTGCTTCTTTGGAGTCCTACTGTCTTTTCTTTCTCTTTCTCTCGCTGCTGCTCTTTCTGTCTTTCCTCTTCTCTTTGCTGCACCTGCTGGTTGATCACCAGCCTCATGTCCTCCTGGAAGATATAAACAAAGCAAAAAAAATTCTGATGTAAAAAATATGTTGCTTGTATACTGTACTATTTTGTAAAAGAGGATTAGGGCCACATGAAAGTTTTGAGATTAATCTCAGAATTCTGAGAATAAAGTCAGAATTACTTTAAACTCATAATTCTGACTTTCATCTCAGAATTCTGACTTTAAACTCAGAAGTCCATACTATTTCAAGTGTATTGTAGATAAATAATGTGTAATGTTATATCACCCAGACTCACCTGCCAGGCATCCAGCTCCTGGGACAGCGCCACCTTGTGTTTGATGGTGTTGAGAAGCTGCTGGGTCAGCGAATCTTTCTCCTGACGCACTGTGGCCAACTCACTCTCTAGGGAACTGGGCATTCATATGCATAGATAATTGGCAAAAAGTATGTATAACATTATGTGCCATAATCATATCAAATCAAATCAAGTGTGTGTGTGTGTTGTAGTATCACCTGTAGCTTGGTTTTCCAGTGCTTCTAAATGGCTTGACTTCCTCCCTCAAAGACTCAAGCTCCTCCTGTTGACAGTGCAACTGAAAAGGGCAACAGTGAAAGCCATAAGTTATATTATATTGATCCTCACTTTAATATCAAGGACTTTGATTTTCACTTTGGGTTTGAAAGATATTCTATTTGATTAACTCAAATTAATCACTATATTTTCCAAAAATAAAAGCTTGCAATCCAATGGGCGGCCCAAGTCACATATGCACATATAACTACCCCCATATAACTACCATATAACTGTGTTTATGATAAGTTTTTGTGTGAGCCTACACATAGTAACTGACCTCCTCTTTCAGTGTTTGTATCTCGTCATCTCTTGCTTGCAGGACTTCAGAATGAGCCAGCAGAGCCTCTTTAGCCTGGTGAGGGTGGTGGTGGGGGGGGGTTATACAACATATATACAACATTTATTTGGTGTTGTGCCTTCACTGCACACTGCAACATTGTAGACATAGCTGCAAAGAGGCTAAGCATTTGGCAACAGGTTAGTATTCATTGTTATATCAGATTATAAAAAGTCATGTCAGTACATGTTAAGAATTAGTACATACTAACTAGAGTTAGTATGCAACAGCTTTGTGCACCTGTGAATTCTGACACTCACTGTGTAGTGTGTGTGTGTGTGTGTGTGTGTGTGTACCTGTGATTGCTGAATTTCACTAAGCAGAGACAGAGGTGGTGTGTGTGTGCTCTCCAGGATGCCCTCTTCTCCCAGGCTTAGAGCCTTTTGCTGCAGAGAGCGATTCAATGTACGCAACTCAAACACCACTCCCTGCTCCTGCTCAATCTGTGTACACACACACACACACACACACACACACACACACACACACACACACACACACACAGACAGACAGACACAAGCACACTTCAATGTTAGACACACAGCAAGAGTTGCAGTACGCTTCAGCTGGTTGTTAGTGAGTTATGTTAGTGAGTGTTAGAGTTACATCTCCTCCAGCTCCAGAGGCAGCATTGTCATTAACCCATAATTCCCGACCCTTTCTCCTGCCCAGTTTGCTCAGGTTTCATCCTTCATCCCTGCAGTGTATCTAAAACTCCAGTCAGTGGTCCTCACCTCTGTTTCTTTCTCTCTCAGTCTGACCTGCAGTTCTGTCAGTCTTTCTCTCAGTCCCTCTCTCTCCATTCGCAGTCTTTCACTGTCCTCCTGCGACGCTTTCAGCTGTTTCTCCATGTGCGACAGGCGCTCCTGCAGAACTCTGTTCTGAACAAGGGAAGACAGTAGAGGGGGAGGTAGATGGATACAGAATGATGTATATGAGGCAACATAGAGGGAAAAGAGAGGGGTATCTATCACTATTGTCATGCATGGATTACCAAATGGGCATTTTGGGTGCTGGACTATGTTCATTACATCTTATTCATTTCAATTGGAGTATGTGTCTGACCTGTCTGTGATGATGTGAGGTATAATGCCCCTGCCTCTGCTGTAACATTGTAAGATTATTCAGTATTCTGCTAATAATACCATTGGTGCTTTCTGGTCACTTTGCATTCAAATGTCTTCAATATTCAGAGCTTATATGAAGTAGTGGTCGCTTGGGTGGCTACTTCCCTTCAAGCCTCTAGATGGCACAATCTGTCCATGATTATATTGTATATAAAACTATAATAGTTCAATTTATTTTGGTATTGATTTACTTGTGTACATTTTTTTTTTAAAGTGACTGGTATGAATACCTCTGCTTGTATGTTCCCCAGTTGTGTAGAGCTGATATTTTGGCTAAAAGATGATTCTTCCATCTCTTCTCTGAGAGAACGAAGCTCAATCCTCAAGGAATGTTCCAGTGTTACAGCCTGGATGGGTGGGAGATGGAAAAGTTGAGAAAAGCTATTGTTCTATGAGTTACGAAGGTAGGACTCCCTAAACCTGCTTGTCTGCATTGCTCCTGTCTGTGACATGACACCACATACACACACACACACACACACACACACACACACACACACACACACACACATATACAGACTAGTGACTAATGAAATTCTGGGTGGGTTAACAGCTCTTTAAGGCACAGTGAAAGTTAATAGTAGGAGAAACTCTGGAGTGTATAACCTCAGCTAGCTGCTCCACCAAGCGATGGTTGTGATTGGCTAACTGGGTCAGCTGTTCGCTCTCATCCCTTCTGCGGTCTCGCCCCTGGCTGTGATGTCGCTGCAGCTCCGCCCGTAAGGTGGTCAAATCTGAAGTGAGCTCCGCCTCTTTCTGCCCGGATGCCAGGTCGCTCATCTCCAGCTTCCTCTGCAGAACATGCTTCTCCTGCTGTAAAGCCTGACACACATTCATTAAACTTAACATTTGATGGCTTCAACACACAACATTAAGTTTTGGAGTTCATCTTTTCTGATATTTTAATTATTGTATTTGATGTGGAGCAAAACAGTTACAATGAGGTTTAACTGCAGAATGTCAGCTTTAACAAATAATAATGCTAAGGAAGCTAAGGAATTCCTTTTTTACATTACAGGGTGGCAAAAGTATTTGGACAGATTAAGATGATATTCAGTCAAATCAGGGACAGATTATTATTCTTATGATTATTATTATTATTATTATTATAATTATTAGTAATATTATTATTATAGCTTTACACCCCTGTACTTAACCCTATGGATTCCTTTTGGTGCTAATTGGCACTGAGGTAGTATGGAGTACCTGGCTGTCCAAATAACTGCAACTAAATCTACATCAGAGTTATTAAACCAGCATCAAAACATTAATTTGTGTTTCACCCTATTAATCCCATTGAACTCTAAGAGGAAACTTGTCATGCATGCCCATCTTGAAGCTGTAGCAGGAGCAGGATGACTCAAAGCTGGTTTGATGACTTTGCCATAATTACTTAGTCATTCATTCAACCATATATAGTCCATACTGTTCTGTTGTGATTTACAACTGTGGCCAACAGCTGAACCCTGTGGGTCTCTGTGTGAGACACACTGGGACACAAAAATGCCGGGGAAGAGCATGTGAAAAGGAGACATCAATAGTGAGGTGATGCTTATTGGTTACTGACTTCTAGAAGTCATTGCACATTTAGAATTTTTGACTACATACTAAAAATGACTAGTTTATTATACATAGAATATATTAAACTGTCTTTATTATAGCATAGTTTTTGCACCCTGAAATGTGAAATTCTTGTGCTGTTCCTTGACACTCTGTTATCCATCATCATAATCACTAAGAAAATCTCCCATGTCATCCACCTGCCAAGTTCCATTGATCTGTATGCATTACTAATGGATCTTGATAAGCACAGCACTTTCTACTTTTTTCCCTCACACCACAAAACCAAAACACTGATAAGACACTGATAACAAGTATTCTTATTTCCAGTAATGCAGGATCAAGAGTCTCTATAAACAATTCTACAATTCATCTGCAAATTTAAGTCCTGTTCAGACTATAGCCACTATCCATCAAGTATGTGCCAGTTTCCTTTCAATCTCACTGTGTTATTAAACTAGTTACAATGATTGCGTAGCTATTCAGTTATAAAAGCTATTGCATCTCTGTCATCCTCAGCCTTACCTCTACCTCCCTCTCCCTCTGCTCCAGAGAGGCTGCCAGCTCCTCGTTCTTCTCCAGTAAAGCCTGTCCCAGCTCTGCAGCTAGTATGAGGTCTGTCTCTATCCCCCCTCCTCCATCAACCCCACCAGAGAGGGGAGAGGAAGCTGACAAGGGGAGAGCGAAGGACAGAGAAACAGAGGAGGATGAGGAGAGGGGGAAGAAGGAATCCTCTAGGCTGGGGGAGGGAAGGCTGTTTTTCCTGGGGGAGAACATCTTTCAGGTGTGAAGGCTTGTAGAAGTCAGGCATTAGAAAGCATGGCTTGTCATCCCAGTCCTCTGATTTCCGATCCACACACACACACACACAGAGGTAGATGGACAGTCCTACATGAACATGTGGAAACTATGCAGCTTAAATTGTGGTTTGTGTTAAGGGAGATGTTCCGAGTTTATCTTATCAGGTCTCCTCCTCTCTCTGCTTCTCTCCTCTCTCTTGGTTAGGTAATTTATATTGGAATACAGCCTATTTTGTCTGTGCCAAACTTGTCCTTCACTGTGGTGCCAATGGCGCTGATGTTGGTGTCACTCCTATTCTCTCAGTATTCTCTCAGAAAACGGTGTAATCCTATGAGAAAGAAAAAAAGAAAGAAAGAAAGACATTCAATATATATGGCAAAACAATTTAAATAGATTCAGTAACTGTGGAGTTCAACATTTTCATCACTCTGGTGTGAGATTTGGAGCATGTATGATGACCTGTTTGAGTGTCAGACTAGTTGTTGTCTGGTAATGTAATGTAATGTAATGTAATCTTGCATGGCCTTTAACCAGTTCTTTTTGTCTGAGAGCTGCTTTTGTTACTCTGACCGAAATACCAGCTCCACTGTTATCTTTGTTCCACCCCCCCCAAATTCCAATGGCATTATACTCTACTAGCGCCTACAAAACCAGTACTGAATAACGATTTGTGTTCCTGATCCTAAAACCGAACAAATACATTTTAACATACTCCCTAAGAAAATCTCCCATGTCATCCACCTGCCAAGTTTCATTGATCTGTGTGCATTACTAATGGATCTAAGTATAGCACATTCTACTTTCCTCACACCACATAACCAAAACACTGATAAGACGCTGATACCAAGTATTCTCATTTCCAGTCACTGCAGGATTAAAAGTCTTTATAAATAACACTATTACTCATCTGCAAATTAAACTCCTGTTCAGACTATAGCCACCTAATTTTCTTAAAAACTTCCATTACTATTTCTGTCTTTCAGTCTGACGTCAGCCACCTCACCTGTTAATACCTCTCCCTATGATCCTCCATGTGGCAACCATACAGTTATATCATTTAAACTAATTTAAAATCAAAGTTATGAACTCTCTGAGACTTTAACATACTTTCTTTCCATTATGAAAACTGTCATAACCTGTGTTAAGCCAAGTTCTATCTGCCTTTGAATGAACAGAAATTAAGTCTTTCTTACCTGACAGTTCCCAGCCAACTCCGGTATATTCTTCCTGTTTGGCGAGTGTTTGTGTATGTGTGTGTTTGTGTGTGTGTGTGTGTGGGTGTGTGTGTGTGTGTGTGTGTGTGTGTGTGCATGTGCGTGCATGTTTGGGAGTGTTTGTATAGGAGAGGCTCAGCTGGTTTCCTTGGCAGTGGAAACATATGTAAATATACGGCCAGTGGCTCCGCCTCCTGGGTGAGAGAGACTGAGAGAGCAAGAGAACAGAGAGAGGAATACAAAGAGAGGCAGTGTAAGAAAGATAATGACGGTGATCTGTTTAAGTGAGATAGCCACCGCTCTGACATCTAGTGGCAGAACAAGGTAGGGAGGGGTCAGATGAATGATGAAGAATGCAGACACACAGAGGTATGCTCCAGTGTTAGAGTAGGGGTGATGGGGGGTGAGAGAGGGAGGGAGAGGAAGGTCAACACACAGGCAGGGGTCTGTCTAATCTGGCCCTCCTCCTCATCCCCCATCCTGTTTACCTGCTCAAGGGGTGTGAATGGAGCTCTGTGTGTGCGTGCGTGTGTGTGTGTGCGTGTGTGTGTGTGTGTGTGTGTGTGTGTGTGTGTGTGTGTGTATGTGTGTGTGTGAAGGGGTGGGGGAAGAGAAAAAAAAGTGGACTGCCATCGCTGCACCTCCTTCTCAGAGCCTGCAAACAGACAAACGGGAACAAACAGCCCCACAAAGTATTAATCTATAGTGTAGGTGAAGTAAATTAAAGGATAAGAGGTTACATTCAGATACAGACATGTCTTGCAAACTTTGGCTCGCTGTGCTGGTGTGTATTTGGCTGCCGTTCTCTGAGGCTGGAAGACAGATGCCCAAACTCTCTGACAAGAAGCTCTGTGCTGATTCCGAGTGTAGCCGTGAGTAGCTCTCTCTACAACACTCTAGCTGTTAGGAGCTTAACACTGTGTAACACTGTGCTAAGGCTAGTGGTTACCTATGTTGTGATCATTATACTACTGCAGGGAGAGTTAATATGCTTCATGCTGTATTAATATTACCGTTGCAGAGCTGTTTCCTGAGACTAAATCCTTTACGTAAAATATAGCAAACATCATGAACTACAAGCTAATTTGTCTATGCCTCCCTTCCCTCCACAACTCTCTACCTTCATTCCTCCACTCCCCCTCCTTCATCCCTGCCCAGACCCCATCTTGATAGCCCGCGCCCTGCAGGACTACTACCCCGGAGACTGCAGGTTCATCCCCATCAGACAAGGACAGCTCATCTACGTCTATGCCATGCTGAAGGACAGAGGGAACCTCTTCTGGGCCGGCAGCGTGAGTGAAGAAACAAATAATAACTATGGCTTCAGCACAGCTCCTGACCAAAAGATTTTATATAATATTTGATATATAGTCAGCATATATAGTCATGATATAAAGTCATAAAGTGTCCATGTATAGTATTTATGAACCTCTCTAATGTTATCGCTTCACACTTCTGTCTGTTTAATGTGTTTATAGGTGCAGGACTCCTACTATGGGCAGCAGGAGGCTCGCATTGGCCACTTCCCCAGCAGTGTAGTGGAGGAGACACACGCTCTCATGCCAGCTACTACCGAGGTCAAGACTACTGTAGGTGGACACACACACACACACACACACACACACACACACACACACACACACACACACACACACACAAACACATGCATTATATGTATGCGTTACTGTCTCCTTACTGTATCTCTTTTCTTAATTCCAGAAATGGGACTTCTACTGTTACTGAGGAAAAGCACAACTGGCCTTGAACAACAACCTGCAGACAAACTACCAGACAATTTCTTAGGTCTCATATGATACACACATGTACTTACACACTTTGCTTATAGTATGTACGTCTGCACATGCACAATGCCTATCATCTGACACCTAAAACATGTGGACATAGCCCTGCAGCAATAAATCATCCTATAGAATATTTCATCAAATGTAACTGGCATTTTATAAGGCTGAAGAAAGAACCATTGCTGCTTAATGCTGTGTGTTGGACGCCTTCTATCTGGGTTTTTTTGTTCTCTTCTAGCCTACATTTTCTATCAATATCTGTTTAGAAAGTATTATTTTGTCTTTCAAAGTGTAAAAGCTAAATAATATATTTTAAGTGGAGGAAAACCCAGGTTTTGCATGACTTTTTACCCAATCCTTAAACAATTTGTGGGGAAATATGGATCCACTTGGTGATTTTGAAAGTGTCACAAAGGAAATACGTGGCATTTTTGATGGAATGATTATGATTCAAAACTGTCACCTTAATGATAGTTTGAAGAAAAAATGTAAAGCAGATGATAGCCATGCCACAGAAAATGAAATCATGGTACTGGAGACTTTTTTCAGCCTTAAACTAATGTTCAGTGCTATTAATACAAATGCTGAGAGTAGACCATAGGTGACAATTTTAAATTTATTTGGAAGATGGACTCTGAAGAAATTGCAAAAGGTCAATTTTGGAGGAATTTATTTTTTCCAGACATTTTGAAGTTCTTCAAAGAAAGAAAGAATGGAAATTACAGTATTCATGTCAAATAGATCTGCATGTTTGGTAATAGAATGAAAAATGAGTAAAAGAAAAGTTGCAAAGAACTTATTTTTCCATCTGAAAGTCATCCTTTAAGTCTGGGGGTATACGGTATACCCAATATTGACATGCTGAGAAAACTCAAAATTGGTGCTTTGAAGCTGATATCTCAAACATGAAGCTGTAGCACAACTGAACATACTTTTGACTGAATTATTAAATAAAGTCTATTGAAGAGCAAGGTGAGACATGCCAAAATAAAATATAAATAACAATCTCTCTGAATAATCTGTTCTGGTTATTGTCTTCAATCAAATATGAACTCTCTAGGTGAGGTGCTTTTGAAAATCTGAGTTGCATGAATTTCCTTGTGGAATGGAAATAATTCCTTATGGCTTTGCATCATAGCACAGGAACACTGCAGACAAAAAAGGGCACACAGTATAACATTTATGTTTCAGCATTTATTCTATTTGCTTCCCAAAACAAGTGTTTCTTTGTTAATACTTCGGGGGGGTTGTTTCCAATACTGAGGAATGATAAAGCCATAAAAATCATTGTTGCATCTACAAACACATTACGCACTCATACTCGTATCAAACATATACTCACGCACACACACACACACACACACACACATACACACTCACATATCCACACACACGCATACACATACACTCTCCGTAGCAGCTCAGAGCCCATACTCCTCAGTGGAAAGGAGCCCATTCTTTCAAGCTCTCCCTCTCCCAGCATTAGTTCGTATCTCGGACCTTTTCCTCCACTTTCCTCCTGCTCATTCACCCTACACCCGCCACCCCCCAACCCTACACCCACCCCACCCACCCAACCCCCCCCCCCCCTTTCCTCTCCACAGAGTACACACCTGGTCCCTAGTCCTTTGGTGTCTGTTTTGTATAATGAACAAACTAAAAGGTTATATGCCTCCAGAGAACTCCCTCCTCCTCCTCACACATACAGAAACCAACACTATCCTTGAAGGATAAACAAGGCAAGGTTGACATCTTACCTCTACCCACTCAGATAATATTACACATATACCATGACATTTAATTTCAATTTTAGTCTGCCACTCTTCACCAGGAAATTGCGTGTGGGGAGAAAGTTTTTCTGCCATCCTAAAATTGGCTTTGTAGCATTCCTCATTAAAACTAACGCGTGCTGCTCGCTATCGCACTAGCATGTCAGTACCCATTGGTTTCAGTGAGGAATGCTAACGATTCCAACTTTGTCGCTTAACTAAAGTGCCAATACAAACATTTTCCCCATACTGTGCAAGTGCCTGATGAAGAAAAGTAAACGACTTAAATTCAAAATATGTAAACATGATTATATGCCTTTAACATGCCATTCACATACACGGTCGTGTGAACATTTTTGGCAGAGAGGTATGGTTTTTAGAGTGGTTCTGCAGGCTTGTGATTGGGACATTAACTCTCAGGGCCTGACAATGTGCTGTTGTAGTGTCATATAAGCCTGCACCTTACCACAGTGCGTCTCTAAAAGCTTTAGTGTGCTTTCAGATAGATCGTGTTACATGAGCTCAACAGGTTAGTCTCCGGTTGTAAAGCACCATTGTCCTGCAGAGATATCAGAACAATAGTGAGTTAGGGGTTAAACATCGGTTTATCAGAAGGCACCCTGACCTACAGACTTCTAGGCTGACAAGTCGGCCTGTACATCTACTGAACTGCCAACACATATGGGACAGGCTAAATATAGAGACTGGTAGCACTTTGGGTTAGTAGTGAAACAGGGTCAGGGTTCAGGTTCTGCTCTACTTTTTCTGTTTTGTCGTTCCATCTTCATAGGCGATAGGAATACTGCGCTCTGGGCTGGAGGATGACCGAGGCACGGCGACTGTCAGCACACCGTCACACGACAGACTGGAAGTGACTTCAGCACCTGACACGCCCGCAGGAAGCTTGTACTTCCTCAGAAATTCCCTCGACACAAACCCGTGGTCGTCCTGAAAACAGAATAAATCAGCACATCAATATACTGTCACCATTTCAATTCAATATGAGTGTTGTTTGTGGTCTCTGCAGCCCCTCTGACCTGTCTGTCATCATGCTTGGCATGTATTGTGATGAAATCCTCACTGATGGTGACAGACACCTCCTCTGGGGAGAAATGCTTCACATCCAGATAAATGACGTATCGGTCCTTTTCCACATGCATCTGTACAGACAGCAGAGTGGTTAGGCACAGCACTGAGGAAAACTGAGCTGCAGGCCTTCAGCCAGCAGTCTGCTGGCCACAAAAAAAGCGCAATAGCTTATTACTGTCATCTCAGCGCAAGAATCACACTTCTCAGTAAAATAAACATAGACCTTTGGCATCAGTGGCAGAGGACATTCTTTAATGGCTCTCTTGACCCAGTAATACAAAATCATAACTACAAAGATTACGCATCTCACAAATCATACATCATCTTTATGCTTTTCAAGCAAAGTCTAACCTTTAAAAGAAAAAAATGTTGCAACATTCTGTGAGCTACATTTGTTGTTATTGTTTTTGTATGATTATTACAATTAGTAGCAATATTTACAATAACACTTTTTCAATTAACATTCAGCTTGTGTTGTGGTGAATTTGGTTTTACCTCAGAGTGTCCGTTGTCAGGCCAGTTGAACCAGCGCATGTAGGAGGGGCGCATCCAGGGGAAGGACCAAGAGAAGGGCCAGATAAGTGGCCAATCAGTGAGAGATTCGGCTGAGGGCATGTCAGAAAGCCGAGGGGTGAAAGTGCGGCGGTACCAGGGATACTGGATGGGAATATCCATGATGAGACTCCAGGAGAGGTGGAGGGACGCTGGGTAGGAGAGAGGTTGGATCCTGGGTCTGATGAGCTGGTGAGGAAGACTGGCGGTCTGAACGGCGCTCTGCTCCAGTGGGCTTCGGGCTGAGGTGCTGCTGCTCTGCCCCTGCAGGCCCATTTATAGCCCGTCCTGACCCCACCCGTCTGGACTGCCTCAGTTCACTTTCTGTGCACCCCCCCTCTACACAACCCCCCAGCACACAGTCACACACTGACCCTGCCAACAGGCTGATCTTTCTCGAACAATGATGTCAACTGTTTATCCCTCCATCGCTGTCTTTCTTTCTGTCTCTAACTGGGACTGGTTGTCTCTCTCTCCCTCTCTCTCTCTATTTATCTCTCCATCTCTCCCTCGCTCATTCTCTTGGCCACGAGGTGACACTGGCTAGGAATATTGCTGATGCCCCTCTGCTCATTCCCCAGGAAATGCCCCCGTCTGGATCTGTGATGCGACTGTGTGTGTTTGTGTGTGTGACTGTGTGTGTTTGTTTGAGCCGTAGCTGCCAGAGCATTAGCCCACTAGGCTCTGAGTGCCAGAAGCTTTAATTTGGTGTGTGGGGTGGATGTGCGGTCGAATGGGAATTGATGAGTTTGAATGGGACAGTATTAGGTGGCACTGTAAACGTGTGTATCTTTTCGCTATGAGCTCATTTGAAAAATATGAAGTCCTCTCCAACTGCTGTAGTGTTTGTGTCTGTGCCAACCAACTCTATTTTTTCAGTCTCTTTATAACCCTCCCAGTCACATTGTCACCAGCTTAGGAGCAGTGCAAATATTAGATTGGTTTTATCTTTTAACACTGAGAGACTATCCATGCTTTTAAAATATCCTGCATCCACTGTTGTAATGCCTTTTCCTCCTTTCTCAATCAACAAGCCTTGGCATGGCTCCAGACCAACACTTAATACACATTATGACATTTTATTACTCAATATTAGTTTCTCTGCACTTAGTAATGACATTTTATTACCCCAATGTTAGTTTCTCTAGACTTAGTATCTCTTGCTTCTAAAATTGGTTATAAAAAAAAATGCTGATTAATCTTAAGACTTACACTACGTTTAAGTCTGGCTCCTAGCAACATTTCAAATCTTTTAACCCCATATGAGTCTACAGGAAAGAGTGAAAGTGAAATCTAAAGACAATTCTCTGCAGGGATCAACAACATTTCACATTACTATTCAGAACCCCACAGCATGGATGTATCACAAGACGCTTTTTTACAAATGGCCAACGTGCTTTTCTGAGGTGCTCTTTAAAGGATTGTTGTTTATGTTGGCTATGTTCAAGCAAACCTGTGAAATTGTATGGTTTGTATCATGGGATAGTGCCTTCATTATAACCCCACTCTAACAAAAAGGGTTGAAAACAAGGAGCATTAAATATAGGCCTATACCTGGGGCAAAACTGAACAGATTGGGGGAAAAGTGTATAAGCGACACAGAATAGGTTTCTAAATCATGGCATACTTTAGTAGCTAATGGCTATAAATGGTAAGTGTAACTGTTTTGGGAGTTGGCTCTTCCAAACTCATTTAGCAGGAAAAACAAGTCTTTCAGCTTACTTATTTACTTAAGTTTCCAAATACATACTGTAGATAGTTAAGGGGGTGGACTTTTGGCGACCTGTGAACATTTGTTTCTATAGTCATTAACAGTGACAACCTATTTTGGGGAAGGGACTTATGGCATAAAAAGCTACTTCCAATGTGCAGTTGACAAGGTTGTGTTGCATTTCATCTGTTTTTTCTTTCTTTCTGTATATTATATACAGAAAGAGTACTTTCTATAAAATTCCACGTTTACAAAACTCCTCCAAACATAATTTCTGAATGTTTACTGAGGTGAACATACCGAGAAGAATAATGTAGCTTGAAGACAGACACTGGATTTGACTTAGAGTGGATTTGCCTGTAGTTGCCGCAGCAGCGTCGTTGCCATGGTGACATGCCTGCCCAGTGGCTCTGAACAGTTTGTTGCTGGATATTGTTGTCAGCATTGGCTTAACGTAGTTAGTGAAAAATATGGGAACAGAAATGGACTTGCCTGCTTCATATTACGGGGAGCTTGATAGAAGAAACCCAGTTATTTCGGTTTTTGAACGAGAGATTAACTCGTTTTTAACACTAATGAAACGAGTCACTTCTTCCACCAACCAGGATAACAGCTCTTATGCTAAAGGGTAAGATAATTGAGACCAGGCCAAGGAAATTAGCTAGCTAACAGTTAATGCTTTCGGCACTGGGAAGCTAACGCTAGCAGCCCAGTTCAAGATAACAATTTAACTAACTAACGTTAGTTACTGTAGCAAAGACACTTGTGTCAACACCCGCTTGGTTGACATTAAGTCCTTTCAAAGGTAACGTTAACGTTACGCTAAGTTAGCTAACTTAGTTCGTTTATTATCATCATACACTTGTGAAAGGTCAGGGGGCACACTACCTTAACATTAAATATAAAAGCCACAGATAAAACCATATCTAGTTACCTGGGTTTAGGTTAGGTTTTTTTTTTACCATTACAAACCATTTATTCACAAATGCAAATTAGGATGGAATCAGGATCCTATCCACAGGATTTTAGTTAGACCTTTTTGAACCAAGTTAAATTAACGTTAATTTTTGAAATACACAGATCCAACACTCTAACTCACACTAACTTCAGTGTCCACCAGCCTGCTGTCACTAAAACTTTATCCGAGGAAAAAGTCTCAGTAAGCTAAATCTTAAACAAAATGAATTTGTGTCTGTTTACAATTTTTGGGTATAGTTGAGGTTATGGACACAGGGAATCAGCTTTAGTGAAGTGTCCTTTAGCCAATTCATTTGCAATTAATCTGCCTGTTTTTAATTTCTTTTTAATTTTGAAGGGTTAAAATCCTGGTTGAGATATGGACCAAGTACAAGCATCGACTGCCATCGAAGTTATACCAGGAACACATGCTGAAAATTGCAGATTATCTCTTTGGAATGAAGGTAATCAGCAATAGGCCTAGTTGCTAGCTCTTAATATTTTGTTTCCAAGGTGTCATTAGTTGCTTATCAAACTTCATTTCAGCATAAACAGCATTTTATGCTGTTATATTAAACTCCTGTTATTATCATCATCATTATTTCACCAACTAATGATTACATCTTAATCAGAATTGTTTGCTGTGCATAATATTCTCACTATGTTAACTATGTTGTCAAATCAACTCCCTGCCAAATAACTCAGTGATAATTCAGCTGATCAATTTCACCAGTCTTTGAGATGGAAAGAGAAATATAATTGGTTGTTGGCACTATACTTTGCTTGGTTTATTCTACATAAATATAGTCCTGTCCCCATTTGTTGTCTGCCAAATCTTTTCTCGCCACTCCTCACCTCCCTGCTCTCCTCTAAATTAATTAGTGAAAAAACCCTATCTTAGAGTGCTGGTCCCAGTGTGAGCCCATTTTGTTCATTACTCCTGCAAAAGCTGAGTCAACAGTTGGTCTTGGTTTCCTTCCCATCTTCCACACACCACACATTCACTATTATTGCCATAATATGTTCTGCCTTTCTTCTCTCTCCTTCTTCCTCTGTAGTTGTACCACCTGGCTTTGTGGCAGGGCTACAGTCTCCACCTGCAGCAGTTCAGCTCAGTGAATATAACTGACATCACAGATGTGGATCACTTCATGGGTTGCTTCTTCCCTGAAGGGTTTGACACAAACCGAGACACACTGAACATGAAGGTACACTGTGCTGTGTGTTTGTGTATGTCTCTGTGGTGTGTTTATGTGCAGACACCATGGAAAGCTTTTTTGCTAATATCAGTTTCACTATATAGATTTCAATAGAATTGCAAAGCACAGCACGCCGAAGGATTATTGTTTTTATGTATCAATTAATGCCTGATATTTTTATGTGAAAAATTGTGGGGAAAGTTCATGATTCTTTTGAGATCTTTTGAGAGTCTCTCTGAAATGTTGGCTTGTCTCAACTCTCCAACTGCATGCCTACTTTAAGTGACTCTTTATTTCTGTCTATCTAAAATTCTCTGTGAACAGAAAGACTCAATGGAGAGTAATATGACTGAGCACACTTATTACAAAAGCTCTAATATTTCCAATTGAAAATAATACATGTTCAAGATCTGATAGAAGGAAGTTGTAGCTAATGAAAAGCAGACGCTAGCCAAAGACACCGCAATGCTTTGCATAATGCTACACGAATTTCTTTATTTCTGCCTTACTGGGCTGACCAGGCCAGTGAACCCTGATACAGTATGTGTGTGTGTGTGTGTGTGTGCGCACACGTGTGTGCGTATGTGTGTGTAGATCCGTGCACTGCAGGGCTGCTCCCTGTGTGTATTTGAGCAGGAGAAGAGGCACAGCGTCCTCAGCCAGGACGGACTCTGCAGGCTGCTGCGTGTGCTGAACTTCATCAGGATCATGATGCAGGCCTTTCAGCAACATGAGCACCTCTGCTGGCAACTGTATAATGGTATACCAACTAACACCATATACCTTTATTGCCTACTATTATTTTTTAGGACAGAGCAATATTAAGTGGATGAAACAGTAGAAAAGGCAAAGGGGGAATGACAGGAGGGGCCCATGAGGGAGGGTGTATGAGGTTCCAGAGGCAGGGGTCCTATCCACTAGATTAACTCAGAACAAAGGCAGGGTGATTTCATACAGTGCTTTCATGGAAAGTAATAGGATAACCTGTTTTACAGTGGTGCACAAGCAGTTCCCAGAAATATGTTGGCACTTGAATCCTCTCCAAGAGCCATAGTTAATAAAATCTCTCTATCTCTCTCTCTCTCTCTCTCTCTCTCTCTCTCTCTCTCTCTCTCTGTCTCTTTCCAGGTTCGTTGCACATCTACAATATCTGCCGCTACCTCATGACCCTGAATTGTAGTGCACAGGTGCTGACACTCATAGAACAAAACTTCTTTGGCATTCTGACAAAAACCATAAAATTACTGTAATAAAAAAAGTGTAGTACCTGTTGTCATAATTGGTATAGGCTATTCATCCTTCAACCAACATTTTTTAAAAGGATTAATTTTATGGCATTTCTGATGGATTTGAACAATAGGGAGATATGGGAAAGAGCGACTGAATGGCATGTGACATGATTTGAGACCCGGACAGGAACTCATAAAGTATTAAACAAGAATCTTGATAATATTATGTAGCTGTTATCTGCATGTTTCTTTACTAATAATGAGTGTCAAATAGCATTTTTGATTGTGGCCGCCATGATATATTTTAGTAATAAAGGGACAGTATGTCTTCTCATTGTATAACAATAATATTTAGTTCATTTCGTATTAATAATATTTATTCAGTTGTTCAAACATGGCTCTGTGAGTCTACACATAAGTCAGTATTCATTCATTTTAATTAGAGCAGTGTCCTTGCTGTGCATTAGAGTATTACAATAGGCTATTTGTCCTCTGGTTTCTTGTGGTCAGAGACTTGATGTTCACAAATATTAATGACACTTTCCTAAGCCACATCAATAATATTTGACTCCTGAAATTGAGTGGTATTTCCCTTTTACCTGGCTAAAATGAAGTGGTATAACCAGCTTTCAGGTTGATAATGTAGATGAAAACTCTCTATGTCACTCTGTCTGTTTATGTTGCTGTCCAGGCACTGGAATACCTGCTGTGGGCTAGCATCAGTTTAGAGCTGTCCGTCCCTCTGATGACTGTTAAGTATCTGCCCTGGATGGTCACGCTCTACTGTGCTGTCTGCCAGTGCTACTATGACAACCAGGCTGCGGTACAGGCAGAGGTGAAACACTTGGCCATTCACACACCTAGAAACACACGCTTGCAAGTAATGTTCAAAATAAATGTAACTGTTTCTATAGACACAAGTTATTGACAAATGACTATAGACAGGCTTTAGGTAACTGATATAAGAAGTTATTAATACTGACCAATTGTCGCCTGTTTGTTGTTGATCAGTTTTACAGCAGGACTGTTAACTCACCACAGATGTTCAGCATTGTGAAAACCCCTTTTTCCTATCTCTGTGTGTGTGTGTGTTTGTTTGTGTGTCTTTCAATGTGTTCAGGTATTTGCCAGGAGAGCGCTGGGAAAAATCAATGAGCTAGCTAAGCTTGAGGAGCAGAGTGGAGTTTCTGCCACCAAAGAGACTCAGAAAGCTTACAAAGAAGCCTCCATCAAGGCAGGGGATTCTTCTCATCAACTATAATACTGTTACTGTGATAAAATATTAGAAAATAATCTTTCATATCTCTGAACGGTAGTTTGTTTCAAGGTGAGCAGATAGAAACATCAAAGGGATGCATGGAGGTCTATGCCAAAGTTAACAGTTTGTTGCCCTTCCTTGACTGTGTTGCTCTGCTCTTCTACTGTTTCTAAAATGAAAATTGATGATTGTAATTTGGGTGTTTTTTTGTTTTTTTTAGCTGGCTACCATGGTGTTCAAGCGGGCAGTATATGAGCCCAGGAGGAGACCCAAAAGCCTGTTCAGAACCAAAACCAAGAACAACCTGAAGGACATACCTAATGTAATAGAATTAGATCAACTATAATATTGTAGATACAGTACTGATACTCACACTGTAGCGTGAGGCACCTCGAAGGACATACACGATCTAGCAAACCTACCTATGCTTTTACATGTTAAAATCTGTTCACTCTTGTAATAATGATTAGTTAATATTGGGATGGGCAGCGATGCCTTTGTTTATTGGTCAGTTTCATTAATGTTTACCCTTGCCCTCTAAAGTTTTGAGTGACCATGACAAGAAATCTCAGATGTTTCTAGTCAAAGTAACTGCATTATGCCTGCCTGTGTGTAGGTGCCGTGGCCTCGTACCACAACAGAGCGCGTGTTAATGGAGCTGTTTGACAGCAGTGCGGCACAGTTCTTGGGCATCCTGGAAGCTTTGTGGGACAGTAGCAGACGCCCACTGCAGACCGGAGTGCCAGATGAGCCAGAGCTGCAGGAGGTGGTGCTGGAACTGCTTTCTGCTGGCATCAGTATACTATCTGGTTAGTAAAACAAACAAACACAACTTCACCTCCCTACCACACACATTAACATACACTACTATGCAGTTTACCGGAATCATACAGGATTGCAGCAATTTGATCAGGTATTGAAGGTAAAGAATGTGTTTAAGTTTTGAATTGAGTAGCTGAAAGTGCTTGAATTTGAAAGTTGTATGATCAGTGTTTCCTGTAGGATTTTTTGTAGCAGTGGGGCGTTGGACATTTTTGGTCTGGTCTCAGACCCATTTTCAGATCCAGTTGAACTTCTAAAATGGCTTGTAAAATTGTAAAAATGGCTTCTCTTACTCTGATACATGGATTCATTCTAACGGTGCTATACTTAATTATGCACTGATGTCAATAAGACTAGACATAACTTTTGTGGTATTTTCAAGTACTCTTATCAACTTCCCATTGGCCTGCTGGCAAAGCTGGCAAGCTGACAGACCAGGCATAGCCTTAGCACAATTGCTGTAGACACTTGCTAAATTGTGAAAATGAAATTATTTGTAGTTCTCTTGAACACATGCAGTTATGGGGCCTCTTTTTGAGTCTCTGTGAGTTTTGTGCCCATACTTTCCTGTGTGTTCAGGAGTGGGAAGTGCTGGTGAGCGAGTGCCTGTCCGCCTGTCCATGAGTCTCAGCGCACTGACACCAGAGTCCACTCTAATGGAGCTAGCCATCACAGGTTAGTCACAGTTCTCGTTCTCTTTTTTTTACACTACAAATGGCATGTTCTACAGTGCATTATAACACATAGCAAAGTGTGTTATTTTCCATGGTGTGGAAGTAGTGTGCGTTAATGTGATTTGTTGTGTATTGCTGTGTGTCACTAGGAGAAAACAAAGTATCATTCATGTCTGCGGTGAGGTTCATCAAGCTGTTGTTTCACTACGAGCAGTCAGATGTCTTTACTGCACTGTCCAGAGCGATGCTGCAGCTGTTGCCTGTCAGTAACACACAAGCATTTCTAATTATCATCATTTTATGAAAGGTCCTATATTTGCTTATACCATTTCTCACCTGTGTATCCTAATGTTACCAATTTGAATTAGAAGTGTGCTGTCTCTCTGTATTTCTATATGAATGTGCTTGTGTGTGGGTGCTGTCTCTTTGCATCTTTCTGCTTGTGTTTCTGAGTATCTGTGTGTGTCTGTGTGTGTCAGGGTGTGGAGGGCCAGTCGTTCAGGAAGGCAGAGCTGGAGCTTGCTTTGCTTGAGAGTTTCAGCAGTCTCCAGTCTTCTCAGAGAATCCGCCTTAAAGAGGACACCATGATCAATGGTAGGACTAGAAAAAATGTGCCACACATGGATGTTTTTATTTAATGGATTAATAGAAGCTGGACTTTGGGGTCAAGCCATTTCTTCCTGTTGCCCACTTCTTCTCCCGGAAATACCTTCTTGCTTCTTTCTCCTGATTCTAAACCTCTACATCCATAGATTTTACTGCAAATGTTACTGCCTGCATTCACACACAAATACTGTACATGAGCAACATTCAAACATTTTATTCTTGTTTTTATATTTTTATGTTTGAGTAAGCGATAAGAAAGTGCTAATTGCCTGTGTTTGAGAAAAAATGAAAAATGTCAAGTTTTAAGTCTCAAAAAATGGACTTTTAAAATGAGCTCTTAAGTGTGCCTTGGTTGCACATCAAGTATCCAAAAGACAGTCTGTCTTTAGGGCATTTAAATTCATGGATAATTTGGATTAGAATATTTCTTTCAGTTATTTGTGGATCACACTGTTGTTGTCTTGTTTCCAATAGAGAGACACAAGTCTGGAGCCTTAATGAGTGATGAGTTCATTGGCCTGGTGGACACCCTTCACAAGTCTGTTTGTGGCTCTGCTCCGGTCAGTCCATGTGTGTGTGTGGCCATTTTTCATCTACTGTTGTGAGGACATAAATTGCCATTCTATTATGTAAGAAGGATTAAAAAAAGAAGAAAAGTCACAGGCTTCCTGGTTCAGTGGGGTAATGCTGTTTCCCAGGAGAAAAAGGGTGATTTTTATTTTTAATTTTTAGGGCTTGGGGTTCCAATTAAAATTAAGTTTATGCTAGAGTTTAGGGGTCAGGTTAAATTTAGGGAGGGACTTTTAAAACCTTTTTTAAGAAACGGCCCCCACACGGATTGAAGAATTTAGATTTTGTGTGTGTGTGTGTGTGTGTGTGTGCAAACTGTTTGTTGGTATCTTTTATGGTTTTTTATGTATGTATGCAAATGACCATATGCCTATTTGTGTGTGTGTGTGTGTGTGTAGCAGGTGCAGCCAGATAGGGACCTGATTCTGGATGTTGTGCTGTTTGTATGGTGTAAGATAAAAGCGGTGTTTCAGAAGGCTCAGCTCCGACACCGGGACTCAAAACACCTGGGGAAACTAGACCATTACCACAAGGTATGGATTTAAGAAGATATGATTATTGCTGTTGGTTATTTAAACAGAATTGAATGGTATTTTTGGAGTTTGGGACAGAAAATGAAATTGTACAATTGATTTGGGACAGAACAACATACATGCATGAATTTGTTAATTTTTTCGTGCTGGTTTATACATTACAGGACAGAAATGAAATTTGGACTGTGTAGTTATCTTACAGCTAACGTTAAGCCTTAATACTGTTGTTTTTTTCAGATTCTGATTATCACCCCCTGATGAGTTTTAGGGTATCATTTCCAGATACAATACCAGATCCAAACCTTTGCTTAACCTGGCGATATGTCTATGATACTTTTATCTCTGGCCTTTTTTGAACTACCAGCATGTTATTTTGTACATATATGTAATCAAAGCTCTTACCATTAGATGTTACAGATGTTAAGTGTTTAGTCTCCCCATGTAAGGGTAGTTTTAAATATTGGCGCAAATTGATCTTTCATGGGGAACAATATGTTTACTAGGGATGGGACAATATGCTTATCTCACAATACGATTTGATACGCGATATGGGGTTCAAGATTTGATACAACTATGATAAAATGTAATAAATGACTGTGCAGAACTATGTGTGTTTCTGAGCCACAAATCTTTCTAGCAATTGCACTGTCTTGCTAGAATGTAAACAACAATTTAAAAAATATCATTACAAAGTGAAAGTAACATAATTTACTTGTGAAATTGTGATGGGCAAGCCAACTCATTTGTGATTACTACAGCAGAATAAAAAGTAGTTAATATCGCGATTCATTTTTCTGCCCCACGATACGTATTGTCATATTTTTCTGTTGCGATATATTGAATTTTGATATATCGTCCCATCCCTAATGTTTAGTGTAGGCTTGCTTACTTGTTTGCGTTTATGTGTTTGTGGGGTTATTTGCGTACATGTTTGCAGTGGGTGTGGTGCCTGTCTACCCTGTGTGAGGTGGCCTTTGTCTGTGACCTGGTGACTGTTGACTGCATAGTGATGGCAGAGATGACGCTCAGACTGGCCATGCTGCTAGAGAGCGCTGCTGATAAACATACACACTCCCCTGGTGAGAAATGAGTTTGTCTTGTACTTGAACTCATGTTCTGTCATCAAGTATCATTTTGGTATGTGGTATGTGGAACTCCCCCTCCCACACATAAACACACACGCACGCATACATACACACACTGTGATGAATAACTGTGGCCATGATAATGTGGTTATTCCTGTTTCTTCTGTGTAGCAGCCAGTGAGGCAGATGGTGTGAAGTCCAGGCCTTTCTCTCTTCTTGAGGTAAAAGATAGACTGACAGCCATGTGTTTGTGCGTAGTGTTATGTGATGGTACAGTATAGAAGAGATACTGTACATATGTGTTGAGAAAAGGAATTTCCCCTTGAGTTTTGGTGCATTTTCTTGTGCTACAAAATTATTTCAAATTGCCTTCATCAGGGTCTTTTTGTAAATTTCACATAGCAATTTCTGCATAAGAAAATGCACAACATAAATGTAAGGGATAAATACTTTATATAGTTTCTATATTTGTTTCAACTTTTTTTGCAGTATGTATGGCATTCAACAACGTGTATGTGTGTGTGTGTGTGTATGTGTAGAGTTCGAGTGCAGAGCTGCTTCAAAAGGTGTGTGAGGTGGTAGACAGTGGTCTGGAGGCTCTGACGAGGGGCTGGGCTGCACTGCTGCCCCAGGACGGCTCGGCCATCACCGACTCCGCCTTCCTGCAGGTAGGCAGCCAACCCACCCAACCTTTAGACGTTTACTAAAGCAGTTCCAGCACAGCAAATGAAGTGAGCAGGGGCAAATCAGACCCAAAACTATTCTTTAAGACCACAATCAACTCTGAAGGACAAAAATTTGTCCTCATATCCTCAATGACATTGCAGATTTCCAGATTTTTGATAAAAATGTAATACAATATTTTATTGATTCCTATAGGGAAATTCTCTTTTCACTTGTCCACAGGGAGGTCAGAGTGCAGGGTCAGCTGCAGAACAGATCCCCCTGAAGATGGTAGGGATTGAGATTAGTATATTATTATTGTGAATATAATAACATAAAAATAAAAAATGTGGGGATCATTGAAGGAGAGGTTTGCAACAAAGTAATACTCTCCGAAGTAGCTGACACATGCCTCTTTTCGTCCTCTTTTCTTCTCTTCTTTGATGTTTTTATTCCTTTTATATGTTTTGCCCTTGATTATCTCTTTAGGATTATTCTTTGCTTAAACCTCACAGTGCATGCGCCACCACATTGAGTAGGGATCTCAAAGCTGTATTGAGTGCAGGAAATCAGTAGAACTTGAGAAAAATACAGAATACAGAGTGAACTTTGCCAAAAATGTATATGGAAGGTGTGTCTCACATGACATGATATGTGATGTATGTCTTGTATGTCCTATGTGAATGAGACAATGCAATTTACATGAATTAATTCATCATTAAGATGTTTTTCCAAAATAAAATCAAATTGTGCTCCTAATATTATGTTAGGATTACTTGTGCTCCATGGAAAAAATGTCACTTTGCAACTGCTGACCCTCTGGAAACCTCTCTTCTTCTTGTCTTGATAGAAATTTAAGCCCCTCCCCTTGCCAACCCACTCCCCGCCATTTCCAGCATCATCTGAAGAGGGGAATGGAGAAGATGGAAAAAGAGTGAGTGAGAAGGACGAAGAAGAGCTGGAAACTAAGGCAGAATCGGAGGATAAAAGTCCCACCCTGTCCACACATCTGTCCCTGCTGGCCACAGACCTTCACTTGGAGCTGGTCACCATCCACCACAGGGCCTCGCTGAAGTTACTGCAGCTTAACCCAGGTCAGACACCCTGCCACACTGAAACAACTCCATGACTTTAAAATCCTTTCATTGATTCTTGAGACTTTGCTTTAGCCTGCATGGAGTTCATTATAGAAATTAGCGCACGCTCAGGGCTGTCCATCCAAAATTCCAAAATGCATGATTGCATCCATGATTGTAATCATCCTGATCTTTCTCTCTCAGAGCTGCAGGCTGGGGACAGTAATGGACTGTTGAGAACCACTGCTGCTGACAAGGATGCTACAAAAATTAGGAGAGACAAAACAAGGAAAGGTACTATGCCACTCTCTCTGATAGTCTACAAAGTAATTGCTTTAAGTTATATTGGTTTGATGAAACCTGAACTAGGTTGAGATTACTAATGATAAATAGGCTGGTCTGAAAGTGATGCCAAATCATTAAGTAAAGAACAGTAACTAAATAACCAGCCAAATGCTAACAGTGAGTGTGCCAATTTAGGTTATGTTTCACTTTACCACTGTCTTCCTGAATACAAATAATGGCTCTAATTGGGATGGTTTGTCCTGAGACCCAGTTGGTTGTGTCCAGTTTTGACAGAGTCTGAACTGTTGGATCGTATCAAGAAGAACAAGGTATCCAAAGCTGTCTTCCTGATCCAGAAAGCCTTGCTGGAACACAACAACATGGAGCCGAATAACAGCAAAACCAAGAGGCTACTAGAGGTGCACACAAACATGCACACATTCATGCACACACTTATAAACACACACACATGTAAGTGACTATATCTCAGCCTACCTATGTTATGGTAAATATGGGAAAATTGTAAATGTACAGACTGCAAACATAATGAATAATCCCCTGGTTTGTCTTGCCAGGAGGCCTTGGCCCTGATAGAAAAGGCTGGGGTGGAGGAGAGGAAGCTGTACAACTCCATTTCTCCAAATGAAACTCCTTCAGCTGAAAACAAACACAGAGGGAAGAAGGAGGAAATTGAAAAACCTCCACCTCCCCCCAACCTTCTCTCCCACACTAACCGCTCCTTAACCTTTGCCCCAGCACCTTACCACATGGAAGAACAGGTGAGATTAGCATTTAGCTTTGTTACTAGTTACTAATCTAACTAGCAGTAAATAATCAAACATGGTAATAATAGTTTTCTTTTTCTTCCTCTTGTTTCTTCCCAGATTTGCTGGTACCAGATCTGCGGCAGGGCAGCCGAGGGCATCAACCTGAAGGTCCGCCTTGGAGACTGTAGCCTGTCGGGAACTGGAAATTTGGTATGGTTAGTCTCTTTCACAAGAGATTTCCAGGGCCAGCAGGGAAAATTCCTATAATGTTGTGTAACCTGGCTGTGTGTCCATGGTTTTAGGTCTGAGTTTGTGTGTGTTTCCAGGTGCCAGCAGTACCTGGTCAGTGTGAGCTGAGGGTGGAGGGGCTGGAGCCCAACCAGAAGTATGTGTTTGCTGTCGCAGCCTACAACAGCCAGGGCAAGCTAGTGGGCAACACCATAGGAGAGACAACATGCCCAGTCCTGGCATCTATGCCACTGCCGCTGCTCACCACCTGGGCTCACTTGGCACAGGTACGCACTAGTCCAAACATCTTGTAATGGTGCACATCTGATTCACTTATACATATCAGCACAGCTGCTGACACTTACCAGAAATACTATAATTCAGATAAGGGACAGGGTGCCTAGTAGAGCCTATGGACGCCTAGCAGAGCCTTTGTGTGATACTGTCGCTCCACCACATGTGCACTGGTTGCCTTATTTGCATATAGGGGAAGGTGGGGGGATCTACTTTGTGCTTTATGAGGGTAATACTGGCTGAAACACCTGTTACTCACTACCGATGAACCCACTCTATGAACCAGAACGAAAACAGCCTTATGTTTAATGCTTTGTGCTGTTTGAACTCTTCCCCCAGGTGGCGTTTCAAACAGAGCAGCATGCTGTAGCTAAGAGAGCCTGCAGGGAGTTGTGGAGCCACTACACCTACCCCGACCCCGGGTCCCACAGCACACGGGAGAGCCTTGCTCTCACAGGGTGAGGAGGGACACACATACCAACACGCACAGTTTAATAAAGAAGTGTGCATTTTCTTCCTTTTCTTTACCAGTCTTTGTCTCATCACTATCTCCCCCTCATCCTGTTTTCACCCTCCCTCCCCCCATTCCCCTATCCCGCAGGCTGCGTGTCCAGATCCTGCAGCGCTCATCTCCTCTCCTCCGTCAGTTGTTCCTTACCTCCATTTTCATCGAGACAGAGATCAACATTCAGCAGGGAGTGCTCTACTGCGACTCAGTCAGTGACAATGGACCGCTTATCTGGGGACAGGTAACACTGGGATCTGGATAGAGAATGTGTGTGTGTGTGTGTGTATGTGTGTGCCAAATTTACTAATTATATCCTCAGACCTTGCTGCTACATATACATACTGTATATACTTCTATAGACCCTGTATAGACATTGCTTGCAGCAAAGGCTAGTAGTGAGGGGGTCTCATAAGAACGAGAGTTCTGAGTTCTTAACAGCTGGCAAGATACTGATCATTGTAAAACTATTTTTTAGCAGCTGTGCAATATGTTATAATATTTGTCTCCCTGTTTCTCTCATATTGACGTGAAACATAAGTGATATTTCCTATATTTAGAGAAATAAATGATGTGTTTTGTGTGTACACGTGTTTGCAGGAAGCCAGATTAGCAGAATGTGAGCGAATGCTGGTGGCCATAGACCTGGCTATGTGGTTGAATGACAGTGGTGCCGCCCTGCAAGCTGCAGTAGGCTGTTATGGCCTCTTGGCCCCTCTAATGTTCCATCAGATCACTTGTGACCCTGTGGTGCAGGTATGCCAAAAACTTCATTCATGCCACTCATAACATTCTGCCCTACAAACGCAAACTTCACTTTGTTCCCACATTTGCCAATACAAACAATAAATCATTTGTGTGTGTGCGTGCGTGTGTGTGTGTGGTGTGTGTGTGGTGTTCTGTTGTCCAGGTGCTAACAAAATGCTTGATAACTTTGGAGGAGAATTCAGCTGTTCTCAAACAAAAAACGGACTGGAGATACGTCAGACCTCACTCTTGCACATGATAGCCTGCATCACCTACTACCTGTCC